>NC_034194.2:44830697-44985697 GCF_002021735.2 Oncorhynchus kisutch
TTATATAGGGAATAGTGATAGTAACTAGGTTATATAGTGAATAGTGAGATTGACTAGGTTATATAGGGAATAGTGATAGTAACTAGGTTATATAGGGAATAGTGATAGTAACTAGGTTATATAGGGAATAGTGATAGTAACTAGGTTATATAGGGAATAGTGATAGTAACTAGGTTATATAGGGAATAGTGATAGTAACTAGGTTATATAGGGAATAGTGATAGTAACTAGGTTATATAGGGAATAGTGATAGTAACTAGGTTATATAGGGAGAGTATCTAGGTTATATAGTGAATAGTGAGAGTAACTAGGTTATATAGGGAATAGTGAGAGAATGGTTTCTCTCCAGGAACCGGGTTGGAGTTAAAACCTACAGGAGGGTCTCTCTCCAGGAACCGGGTTGGATTTAAAACCTACAGGAGGGTCTCTCTCCAGGAACAGGGTTGGAGTTAAAACCTACAGGAGGGTATCTCTCCAGGAACAGGGTTGGAGTTAAAACCTACAGGAGGTTCTCTCTCCAGGAACAGGGTTGGAGTTAAAACCTACAGGAGGTTCTCTCTCCAGGAACAGGGTTGGAGTTAAAACCTACAGGAGGTTCTCTCTCCAGGAACAGGGTTGGAGTTAAAACCTACAGGAGGGTCTCTCTCCAGGAACAGGGTTGGAGTTAAAACCTACAGGACAGTAGCTTTCCAGGAACAGGGTTGGAGTTAAAACCTACAGGATGGTCTCTCCAGAAACAGGGTTGGAGTTAAAACCTACAGGAGGGTATCTCCAGGAACAGGGTTGGAGTTAAAACCTACAGGAGGGTATCTCTAGGAACAGGGTTGGAGTTAAAACCTACAGGAGGGTATCTCTAGGAACAGGGTTGGAGTTAAAACCTACAGGAGGGTAGCCCTCTCCAGGAACAGGGTTGGAGTTAAAACCTACAGGAGGGTATCTCTCCAGGAACAGGGTTGGAGTTAAAACCTACAGGAGGGTAGCTTTCCAGGAACAGGGTTGGAGTTAAAACCTACAGGAGGGTAGCCCTCTCCAGGAACAGGGTTGGAGTTAAAACCTACAGGAGGGTATCTCTCCAGGAACAGGGTTGGAGTTAAAACCTACAGGACCGTAGCTTTCCAGCGCCCTGCTCTAATTGTCTGAGTTACTGGAATTTTACAAACCTTTCCCTAGAAGTTGTTACTTTTCTCACATAACTGTTTGTGTCTGTTAAGACCCTATAAATGCCTAATTTATATTATAGGGCCAACCAAGTTGTGCTGTGCTGGCCAGGTTAATGATTAGTCATACAACACAGTTGTATCTTAGTCTATGTATATACTCTATTCTACTGTATCTTAGTCTATGTATATACTGTATCCTACTGTATCTTAGTCTATGCTGCTCTGACATCGCTCGTCCATATATATATATATACGTTCTTAATTCCATTCCGTTACATAGTTTTGTGTGTATTGCTGTGTCATTTGTTAGATAGTACTTGTTATATATTACTGCACTGTCGGAGCTAGAAACACAAGCATTTCACAACACCCGCAATAACATCTACTAAACGTGTGCACGTGACCTGTAAGATGTGATTTGATTTGAATTTAAGGGTCCGACCAAAACACGATGATCCTCTCTTGACATCACAGACACATTATTCTCCTTAATTATCTACTTTGGATTGTTTTATTACTACAACAAAAAAATACATATTAGACGTGTCTATCTTTTAACAGTTTGGCAACTAAGATACAAAAAACATCTCCCCATCCCGACGTACAGCAGAAACCCCACCTTTTGGACTCCTGGGACATGTTCCAAACAGCACACTATTCCCTATTGCAGTGCACTACCTATAGAACACTGTTCAAAAGTAGTGCTCTACATAGGGAATAGGGTTCCATTTGGGATGGCAACAAAAAAATGGCCATTAGACAGGAGAACAGGAGGCTACAGACGGGCTGGTCATACCTGTTTGTCTGCTCACTGCAGTGTTTCACAACTCCGATAGAACAGGAAATGACAGCTGATGTTCTGGTCAGAGGTGAAAGGTCGAACACACCCCCTGCTGTTATTGTCCTTTCAAAAGGAGCCATTTTCTATTTCAAATCATTTCTGGGTCACAAACGGTGATTGTTTTCATTTAAAATGGGCAACAACAAAAAGAAAGAAACAAAACAGGATTTTTTTTTTTAGCAACGATATAAAAAAAAACTGTTATTGGTAGAGAGGTTAATTTTGAACATTATTTGTAATTGGTCTATTAACTAATGTACCACCCTTGATGTCACTATGTCGTCCAAAACCTCCAACCCACTATAAATTCACATTTCAGGCAGGCTTTTCAAACAGCTATTACTTAACAGCTAGTACCATTTCAATGCCATATGGCTGTGGGCTGTACTATACTGAACAAAAAACATAAACATGTAAAGTGTTAGTCCCATGTTTCATGAGCTGAAATAATAAGATACCAGACATGTTTTCATACGCACAAAAAAAAATCTTATTTATCTCAAATTTTGTGCACAAATTTGTTTCCATCTCTGTTAGTGCGCTTTTCTCTTTTTGCCAAGATAATCCATCCCTTCTGACAGGTGTGGCATATCAAGAACCTGATTAAACAGCATGATCATTACACAGGTGCACCTTGTGCTGGGGACAATAAAAGGCCACTCTAAAATGTGCAGTTTTGTCGTCACACAACACAGATGTCTCAAGTTTTGAGGTAGTGTGCAATTGGCATGCTGACTGCAGGAATGTCCATCAGAGCTGTTGACAGAAAATGGAATGTTAATTTCTCTACCATAAGCCGCCTCCAATGTAATTTTAGAGAATTTTGCAGTACCTCCAACCGGCTTCACAACCGCAGACCACATGTAACCATGCCTGAGCCCAGTCACGTGAATTCCATAGATTAGGATATTAGATATTACATTTATTAATTTATTGATTTCTATTGACTGATTTCTTTAAAGAGAATGAACTGTAACTCAGTAAAATTGTAAAAATTGTTGCATGTTGCGCATTATATATTTTTTTCAGTAAATATAAAACACAGGAAAATCACGTTTTTGACTGCACTGGATCTTTAAAGACAGTGTTTCTGGTTTTCATGTTCCTCCAACCGTAGGAACTCTTATTGTAGCTCGGGACAAACACACCTGGAGTGTATTCACTAGTCGGATTTAGATGCAAAACATTTAGTCTGTTGTGCAAATGTTTAGTCTTTTACAAAGCTTTTAGTCTGTTGCAAAACGTTTTGAAACAGTTTACTCTAAATGGAAAACGTTTTGAAACAGTTTACTCTAAATGGAAAACGTTTTGAAACAGTTTACTCTAAATGGAAAACGTTTTGCATCGAAAACAAGAGTTTCAATTGGACAAATTCAGATTCAGTTGCTCTGTTTGCTTCCTAGAGTAAACGGTTTCTGTTGCAAAACGTTTTGCAACATCTGCTATCAATGTATACACACCTGATTCAACTGGTTAAGGGCTAGACTGTTAGTTAACTAACTGACTCTGGTTTTCTTGTGAGGAAATGAAGAAACGCAGCTGTAAACCATGCCCAGAACAGATAACTGTGACAGGTCAGACAGTACCAGACACAGCCACATCAGTGGTGGCTGGTTGCACTTTAAATCGGAGAATGAGCTCATAGTAAACGAACGGGAATGAATGGAACACTATGAAACACATGAAACCATTCCATTGATTCCATTCCAGTCATTTATATGAACCTGTCCTCCCCTCACTACCACTGTACTATCTTATCAGAAAGTATTCAGACCCCTTGACTTTTTACACATTCTGTTACATTACAGCCTTATGGATAAACCATATATAAACAATACTCAGCAATCTACACACGATACCCCATAATGACATCACGATACCCCATAATGACATCACAATACCCCATAATGACATCACAATACCCCATAATGACATCACAATACCCCATAATGACATCACAATACCCCATAATGACATCACAATACCCCATAATGACATCACAATACCCCATAATGACATGACAATACCCCATAATGACATCACAATACCCCATAATGACATCACAATACCCCATAATGACATCACGATACCCCATAATGACATCACAATACCCCATAATGACATCACAATACCCCATAATGACATCACAATACCCCATAATGACATCACGATACCCCATAATGACATCACGATACCCCATAATGACATCACGATACCCCATAATGACATCACAATACCCCATAATGACATCACAATACCCCATAATGACATGACAATACCCCATAATGACATCACAATACCCCATAATGACATCACGATACCCCATAATGACATCACGATACCCCACAATGACATCACGATACCCCACAATGACATCACAATACCCCATAATGACATCACAATACCCCATAATGACATCACAATACCCCATAATGACATCACAATACCCCATAATGACATCACGATACCCCATAATGACATCACGATACCCCATAATGACATCACGATACCCCATAATGACATCACGATACCCCATAATGACATCACGATACCCCATAATGACATCACGATACCCCATAATGACATCACGATACCCCATAATGACATCACGATACCCCATAATGACATCACGATACCCCATAATGACATCACGATACCCCATAATGACATCACGATACCCCATAATGACATCACGATACCCCATAATGACATCACGATACCCCATAATGACATCACGATACCCCATAATGACATCACGATACCCCATAATGACATCACGATACCCCATAATGACATCACAATACCCCATAATGACATCACAATACCCCATAATGACATGACAATACCCCATAATGACATCGCAATACCCCATAATGACATCACAATACCCCATAATGACATGACAATACCCCATAATGACATCACAATACCCCATAATGACATGACAATACCCCATAATGACATCACAATACCCCATAATGACATCACGATACCCCATAATGACATCACAATACCCCATAATGACATCACGATACCCCATAATGACATCACAATACCCCATAATGACATCACGATACCCCATAATGACATCACAATACCCCATAATGACATCACTATACCTCATAATGACATGACAATACCCCATAATGACATGACAATACCCCATAATGACATTACAATACCCCATAATGACATGACAATACCCCATAATGACATGACAATACCCCATAATGACATCACAATACCCCATAATGACATGACAATACCCCATAATGACATGACAATACCCCATAATGACATCACGATACCCCATAATGACATCACGATACCCCATAATGACATGACAATACCCCATAATGACATCACGATACCCCATAATGACATGACAATACCACATAATGACATCACAATACCCCATAATGACATGACAATACCCCATAATGACATGACAATACCCCATAATGACATCACGATACCCCATAATGACATCACGATACCCCATAATGACATGACAATACCCCATAATGACATCACGATACCCCATAATGACATGACAATACCACATAATGACATCACAATACCCCATAATGACATCACAATACCCCATAATGACAAAACGAAAACAGGTTTTTAGACATTTTTGCAAATGCAAAAGCCATGAGGTAGAAGGAATTGTCCGTAAAGCTCTGAGACAGGATTGTGTCGAGGCACAGATCTGGGGAAGGGTACCAAAACAATTCTGCAGCATTGAAGGTCCCCAAGAACACAGCAGCCTCCATCATTCTTAAATGGAAGAAGTTTGGAACCACCAAGACTCTTCCTAGAGCTGGCCACCGGGCCAAACTGAGCAATCGGGGAGAAGGGACTTGGTCAGGGAGGTGACCAAGCACCCAATGGTCACTCTGACAGAGCTCCAGAATTCCTCTGTGGAGATGGCAGAACATTCCAGAAGGACAACCATCTCTGCAGCACTCCACCAATCAGGCCTTTATGGTTGAGTGGCCAGACGGAAGCCACTCCTCAGTAAAAGGCACATAACAGCCCGCTAGGAGTTTGACAAAAGGCACCTAAAGGACACTCAGACCATGAGAAATAAGATTCTCTGATCTGATGAAACCAAGATTGAACTCTTTGGCCTGAATGCCAAGCGTCACGTCTGGAGGAAACCTGGCACCGTCCCTACAGTGAAGCATGGTGGTGGCAGCATCATGCTGTGGGGATGTTTTTCAGGGACTCAAATCAAATCAAATCCAATTTTATTGGCAACATACACGTGGTTAGCAGATGTTAAAGCGAGTGTAGCGAAATGCTTGTGTTTCTCGTTCCGACTGTGCAGTAATATCTAACAAGTAATCTAACAATTCCACAACAACTATCTAATACACAAATATAAAGGGGTGAATGAGAATATGTACATATAAATATATGGATGAGCGAAGACTGAGCAGCATAGGCAAGATGTAATAGATGGTATAAAATACAGTGTATACATATGAGATGAGTAATGTAAGATATGTAAACATTATTAAATTATTTAAAGTGACTGGTGATCCATTTATTAAAGAGGCCAGTGATATGAGTCTCTATGTAGGCAGCAGCCTCTCTGTGCTAGTGATGGCTGTTTAACAGTCTGATGGCCTTGAGATAGATGCTGTTTTTCAGTCTCTCGGTCCCAGCTTTGATGCACCTGTACTGACCTCGCCTTCTGGATGATAGCGGGGTGAACAGGCAGTGGCTCGGGTGGTTGTTGTCCTTGATGATCTTTTTGGCCTTCCTGTGACATCGGGTGGCGTAGGTGTCCTGGAGGGCAGGTAGTTTGCCCCCGGTGATGCGTTGCGCAGACCTCACTAACATCTGGTGAGCCTTACGGTTGTGGGCGGAGAAGTTGCCGTACCAGGCGGTGATACAGCCTGACAGGATGCTCTCGATTGTGCATCTGTAAAAGTTTGTGAGGGTTTTAGGGGCCAAGCCAAATTTATTCAGCCTCCTGAGGTTGAAGAGACGCTGTTGTGCCTTCTTCACCACGCTGTCTGTGTGGGTGGACCATTTCAGATGGTCAGTGATGTGTACGCCGAGGAACTTGAATCTTTCCACCTTCTCCACTGCGTCCCGTTGATGTGGATAGGGGGGTGTTCCATCTGCTGTTTCCTGAAGTCCACAATCATCTCCTTTGTTTTGTTGACGTTGAGGGAGAGGTTGTTTTCCTGACACCCCACTCCGAGGGCCCTCACCTCCTCCCTGTAGGCCGTCTCATCGTTGTTGGTGATCAAGCACACTACTGTTGTGTCGTCTGCAAACTTGTTGATTGAGTTGGAGGCTGCATGGCCACGCAGTCGTGGGTGAACAGGGAGTACAGGAGAGGGCTCAGAACGCACCCTTGTGGGGCCCCAGTGTTGAGGATCAGCGGGGTGGAGATGTTGTTACCTACCCTCACCACCTGGGGGCGGCCTGTCAGGAAGTCCAGTACCCAGTTGCACAGGGTGGGGTTCAGACCCAGGGTCTCCAGCTTAATGATGAGCTTGGAGGGTACTATGGTGTTGAAGGCTGAGCTGTAGTCAATGAACATCATTCTTACATAGGTATTCCTCTTGTCCAGATGGGATAGGGCAGTGTGCAGTGTGAAGGCTGTGGATCTATTGGGGCGGTATGCACATTGAAATTAGTCTAGGGTATCAGGTAAGGTGGAGGTGAGTGTTATGGGAAAATAGTCATTTAATTCAGTTATCTTTGGGTCCAGGAACAATGGTGGCCATCTTGAAGCATGTGGGGACAGCAGACTGGGATAGGGAGAGATTGAATATGTCCGTAAACACACCAGCCAGATTGAGGCAAAGATGAACCGAGCAAAGCACAGAGAGATCCTTGATGAAAACCTGCTCCAAAGCTCTCAGGACCTAAGACTGGGGTGAAGGTTCACCTTCCAACAACGAACAACGACCCTAAACACACAGGCAAGACAACACAGGAGTGGCTGCGGAAGAAGTCTCTGAATGTCTTTGAGTTGGCCCAGCCAGAGGCTGGACTGAAACCTGATCATCATCTCTGGAGAGACATGAAAATAGCTGTGCAGCAACACTCCCCATCCAAACTGACAGAGCTTAAGAGGTTCTGCAGAGAAGAATGGGAGAAACTCCCCAAATACAGGTGTGACACCCAAGAAGACTCGAGGCTGTTTTCGCTGCCAAAGGTGCTTCAACAAAGTAATGAGTAAAGTGTCTGAATACTTACAGTACTAGTCACCTACTCATTTAAGACTGTGCAAAGCTGTCAACAAGACAAAGGGTGGCTACTTTCAAGAATCTCAAATATAAAATATATTTAGATTTGTTTAACACTTTTATGGTTACAACATGGTATTTCATTGTGTTGGTTACTACATGATTCCATACGTGGTATTTCATTGTGGTGGTTACTACATGATTCCATATGTGGTATTTCATTGTGTTGGTTACTACATGATTCCATACGTGGTATTTCATTGTGGTGGTTACTACATGATTCCATACGTGGTATTTCATTGTGTTGGTTACTACATGATTCCATACGTGGTATTTCATTGTGTTGGTTACTACATGATTCCATACGTGGTATTTCATTGTGGTGGTTACTACATGATTTCATACGTGGTATTTCATTGTGGTGGTTACTACATGATTCCATACATGGTATTTCATTGTGTTGGTTACTACATGATTCCATACGTGGTATTTCATTGTGTTGGTTACTACATGATTCCATACGTGGTATTTCATTGTGTTGGTTACTACATGATTCCATACGTGGTATTTCATTGTGGTGGTTACTACATGATTCCATACGTGGTATTTCATTGTGGTGGTTACTACATGATTCCATACGTGGTATTTCATTGTGTTGGTTACTACATGATTCCATACGTGGTATTTCATTGTGGTGGTTACTACATGATTCCATATGTGGTATTTCATTGTGGTGGTTACTACATGATTCCATACGTGGTATTTCATTGTGTTGGTTACTACATGATTCCATACGTGGTATTTCATTGTGGTGGTTACTACATGATTCCATACGTGGTATTTCATTGTGGTGGTTACTACATGATTCCATATGTGGTATTTCATTGTGGTGGTTACTACATGATTCCATACGTGGTATTTCATTGTGTTGGTTACTACATGATTCCATACGTGGTATTTCATTGTGGTGGTTACTACATGATTCCATACATGGTATTTCATTGTGGTGGTTACTACATGATTCCATACATGGTATTTCATTGTGGTGGTTACTACATGATTCCATACGTGGTATTTCATTGTGTTGGTTACTACATGATTCCATACGTGGTATTTCATTGTGGTGGTTACTACATGATTCCATACGTGGTATTTCATTGTGGTGGTTACTACATGATTCCATACGTGGTATTTCATTGTGTTGGTTACTACATGATTCCATACGTGGTATTTCATTGTGTTGGTTACTACATGATTCCATACGTGGTATTTCATTGTGTTGGTTACTACATGATTCCATACGTGGTATTTCATTGTGTTGGTTACTACATGATTCCATACGTGGTATTTCATTGTGTTGGTTACTACATGATTCCATACGTGGTATTTCATTGTGTTGGTTACTACATGATTCCATACGTGGTATTTCATTGTGTTGGTTACTACATGATTCCATACGTGGTATTTCATTGTGGTGGTTACTACATGATTCCATACGTGGTATTTCATTGTGGTGGTTACTACATGATTCCATACGTGGTATTTCATTGTGTTGGTTACTACATGATTCCATACGTGGTATTTCATTGTGTTGGTTACTACATGATTCCATACGTGGTATTTCATTGTGTTGGTTACTACATGATTCCATACGTGGTATTTCATTGTGTTGGTTACTACATGATTCCATACGTGGTATTTCATTGTGTTGGTTACTACATGATTCCATATGTGTTATTTCATTGTGTTGGTTACTACATGATTCCATATGTGGTATTTCATTGTGGTGGTTACTACATGATTCCATACGTGGTATTTCATTGTGTTGGTTACTACATGATTTCATACGTGGTATTTCATTGTGTTGGTTACTACATGATTCCATACGTGGTATTTCATTGTGGTGGTTACTACATGATTCCATACGTGGTATTTCATTGTGGTGGTTACTACATGATTCCATACGTGGTATTTCATTGTGGTGGTTACTACATGATTCCATATGTGGTATTTCATTGTGGTGGTTACTACATGATTCCATATGTGGTATTTCATTGTGTTGGTTACTACATGATTCCATATGTGTTATTTCATTGTGTTGGTTACTACATGATTCCATATGTGTTATTTCATTGTGTTGGTTACTACATGATTCCATGT
The DNA here is from genome assembly GCF_002021735.2 of Oncorhynchus kisutch. Classification (NCBI taxonomy): domain Eukaryota; kingdom Metazoa; phylum Chordata; class Actinopteri; order Salmoniformes; family Salmonidae; genus Oncorhynchus; species Oncorhynchus kisutch. The sequence continues at coordinate 44,841,077 of NC_034194.2, forward strand.
GTGGTATTTCATTGTGGTGGTTACTACATGATTCCATGTGTGGTATTTCATTGTGGTGGTTACTACATGATTCCATGTGTGGTATTTCATTGTGGTGGTTACTACATGATTCCATATGTGGTATTTCATTGTGGTGGTTACTACATGATTCCATGTGTGGTATTTCATTGTGGTGGTTACTACATGATTCCATGTGTGGTATTTCATTGTGGTGGTTACTACATGATTCCATATGTGGTATTTCATTGTGTTGGTTACTACATGATTCCATATGTGGTATTTCATTGTGTTGGTTACTACATGATTCCATACGTGGTATTTCATTGTGTTGGTTACTACATGATTCCATATGTGTTATTTCATTGTGTTGGTTACTACATGATTCCATATGTGTTATTTCATTGTGGTGGTTACTACATGATTCCATGTGTGGTATTTCATTGTGGTGGTTACTACATGATTCCATGTGTGGTATTTCATTGTGGTGGTTACTACATGATTCCATATGTGGTATTTCATTGTGTTGGTTACTACATGATTCCATATGTGGTATTTCATTGTGTTGGTTACTACATGATTCCATACGTGGTATTTCATTGTGTTGGTTACTACATGATTCCATACGTGGTATTTCATTGTGTTGGTTACTACATGATTCCATACGTGGTATTTCATTGTGGTGGTTACTACATGATTCCATACGTGGTATTTCATTGTGGTGGTTACTACATGATTCCATACGTGGTATTTCATTGTGTTGGTTACTACATGATTCCATACGTGGTATTTCATTGTGTTGGTTACTACATGATTCCATACGTGGTATTTCATTGTGTTGGTTACTACATGATTCCATACGTGGTATTTCATTGTGTTGGTTACTACATGATTCCATACGTGGTATTTCATTGTGTTGGTTACTACATGATTCCATATGTGTTATTTCATTGTGTTGGTTACTACATGATTCCATATGTGGTATTTCATTGTGGTGGTTACTACATGATTCCATACGTGGTATTTCATTGTGTTGGTTACTACATGATTTCATACGTGGTATTTCATTGTGTTGGTTACTACATGATTCCATACGTGGTATTTCATTGTGGTGGTTACTACATGATTCCATACGTGGTATTTCATTGTGGTGGTTACTACATGATTCCATACGTGGTATTTCATTGTGGTGGTTACTACATGATTCCATATGTGGTATTTCATTGTGGTGGTTACTACATGATTCCATATGTGGTATTTCATTGTGTTGGTTACTACATGATTCCATACGTGGTATTTCATTGTGGTGGTTACTACATGATTCCATATGTGTTATTTCATTGTGTTGGTTACTACATGATTCCATATGTGTTATTTCATTGTGTTGGTTACTACATGATTCCATGTGTGGTATTTCATTGTGGTGGTTACTACATGATTCCATGTGTGGTATTTCATTGTGGTGGTTACTACATGATTCCATGTGTGGTATTTCATTGTGGTGGTTACTACATGATTCCATGTGTGGTATTTCATTGTGGTGGTTACTACATGATTCCATATGTGGTATTTCATTGTGGTGGTTACTACATGATTCCATGTGTGGTATTTCATTGTGGTGGTTACTACATGATTCCATATGTGTTATTTCATTGTGTTGGTTACTACATGATTCCATATGTGTTATTTCATTGTGTTGGTTACTACATGATTCCATGTGTGTTATTTCATAGTTTTGATGTCTTCACTATTGTTCTACAATGTAGAAAAGAGTAAAAAAATAAAGAAAAACCCTTGAATGAGTAGTGTCCATACTTTTGACTGGTACTGTATGTAAATTTAATATAATACATTTTTTATTACATTTTTTTTTTTTGCTTTGTCATTATGAGGTATTGTGATGTCATTATGAGGTATTGTGATGTCATTATGGGGTATTGTGATGTCATTATGGGGTATTGTGATGTCATTATGGGTTATTGTGCATAGATTGATGAGAGGGCTAAAAACAATTTAATCAATTTCAGAATAAGGCTGTAACCTAACAAAATGTGGAAAAAGTCAAGGGGTCTGAATAACAGTGGAAACAGCACCTTTAAACCCCATTTACACAGAGACAAAACCCCTTATTTGATACATTTTGTCACATTCTTTCTTGTAACGGTGTGTGAAAGTGGTAGTGGGTCAAATACATGGTATATAATTTGACACATTTTGACCCAGCTCGAGACCATGTGTCCCAATATCAAACTGTGGTGAATGGAGGTGTTTTTCCCCCACGGTAAATTCATTAACACGTCTATTGTTTAACACATCCCTAACTTGAAACAGTCCCTGTTTGAATAAATTCGGGGTCATACAGAAAATTGCTTATTTTTTTACCCCCCAAGATAAAATCCTGTGTATTCTGTTTGAAAACAGAAAGTGTTACAAACAGGTAGAAACAGACAGACAGGTTAGCAATCCAGAGGACAGACAGATCTCAGAGTTCCATCTGAGCCTCAGGGCTGCTCTCTCAATAGGGGGGAGGGAAGGAGGAAGGGAGCGAGCGAGGGAGAATAAAGTGATCTCATAGTCATATGGTTGTTCTCCTTCTATCATCCCTCTTCTACCTCTCTCCTCCTCCTTTCTCGGCCTCCCTCCTCTCCATTTCTCGCATTTCCTCTCTCCTCCCAGATCTTCGTCCCTCTGCTGTGGACAGCTAGGTGAGAGGGTGAGGGTTCAGAGTTGAGAGTTCAGGGGTCCTGTGAATGGTGAAGAGAGTCTCCTGGGGTTGCACTCGACGCCAGAACCTCACCTTCAGCTGCTTTCTAGGTGAGGAGAGAGAGGTAGAGACAGAGAGCAAGAGAGAGGTAGAGAGAGACAGAGTGCAAGAAAGGTAGAGAGAGAGGTAGAGAGAGAGAGACAGAGAGCAAGAAAGGTAGAGAGAGAGGTAGAGAGAGAGAGAGACAGAGAGCAAGAAAGGTAGAGAGAGAGGTAGAGAGAGAGAGACAGAGAGCAAGAAAGGTAGAGAGAGAGGTAGAGAGAGACAGAGAGCAAGAAAGGTAGAGAGAGAGGTAGAGAGAGAGAGACAGAGAGCAAGAAAGGTAGAGAGAGAGGTAGAGAGAGAGAGAGACAGAGAGCAAGAAAGGTAGAGAGGGAGGTAGAGAGAGAGGTAGAGAGAGAGGTAGAGAGAGAGAGACAGAGAGCAAGAAAGGTAGAGAGGGAGGTAGAGAGAGAGGTAGAGAGAGAGGTAGAAAGAGAGAGAGGAGGAGCAGAAGGAGAGAGAGATATGAGTATAGAGCTATCAGAGGTTGTCTTGACCAATATTGACCAAGTCAAAACCACTTCTTACTCTAGAACTCTTGAACTAACATTTGGTGGGTAGGGGTGTACGTCTAGGAACTAGGTAGATGTTCTGGGTGGTGACTAAAGATCTTTGACTGTTTCCCTAATCCCTATGGGCCCTGGTGTGTGTGGGGGTTTACTTCTTGGCCAGTTCTTTAGAGATCTGTTCCAGTGTGCGTCCCTGAGTCTCTGGGATGAAGAGGATGACGAAGACCAGCAGGATGAAGCTTATGGTGGCGTACAGGAACATCACGTTGGGAACACCAATCCTCTCTGCAGGGGGACCATAATACATGTTACACACCAATCCTCTCTGCAGGGGGATAATAAATGTTAAACACCTCATCTACTCAGCAGGGGGACCATAATAGATGTTACACCTCGTCATCCTCTCTACAGGAAGGAAGTAACAAACATGACACGCCTCCTCATCTACTCAGCAGAGGGACCATAATAGATGTTACACCTCGTCATCCTCTCTACAGGAAGGAAGTAACAAACATGACACGCCTCCTCATCTACTCAGCAGAGGGACCATAATAGATGTTACACCTCGTCATCCTCTCTACAGGAAGGAAGTAACAAACATGACACGCCTCCTCATCTACTCAACAGGGGGACCATAATAGATGTTACACCTTATCATCCTCTCTACAGGAAGGAAGTAACAAACATGACACGCCTCCTCATCTACTCAGCAGGGGGACCATAATAGATGTTACACCTCGTCATCCTCTCTACAGGAAGGAAGTAACAAACATGACACGCCTCCTCATCTACTCAGCAGGGGGACCATAATAGATGTTACACCTCATCATCCTCTCTACAGGAAGGAAGTAACAAACATGACACGCCTCCTCATCTACTCAGCAGGGGGACCATAATAGATGTTACACCTCATCATCCTCTCTACAGGAAGGAAGTAACAAACATGACACGCCTCCTCATCTACTCAGCAGGGGGACCATAATAGATGTTACACCTCATCATCCTCTCTACAGGAAGGAAGTAACAAACATGACACGCCTCCTCATCTACTCAGCAGGGGGACCATAATAGATGTTACACCTCATCATCCTCTCTACAGGAAGGAAGTAACAAACATGACACGCCTCCTCATCTACTCAGCAGGGGGACCATAATAGATGTTACACCTCATCATCCTCTCTACAGGAAGGAAGTAACAAACATGACACGCCTCCTCATCTACTCAGCAGGGGGACCATAATAGATGTTACACCTCATCATCCTCTCTACAGGACCATAATAAATGTCACACCTATACAGTGCCTTGACTTTTTCTACATTTTGTTTACAGCCTTATTGTAAAATGGATTGAATAGTTTTTTCCTCCTCATCAATCTACATAATGACAAATTCAAAACAGCTTTTTAGATTTTTTTGGCAAATTAAAATAAAAAACAGAAATATGACATTTCCATAACTATTCAGACCCTTTACTCAGTACTTTGTTGAAGCACCTTTGGCAGTGATTACAGCCTCGTGTCTTCTTGGGTATGATGCTACAAGCTTGGCACACCTGTATTTGGGGAGTTTCTCCCATTCTTCTCTGCAGATCCTCTCAAGCTCTGTCAGGTTGGATGGGGAGAGTTGCTGCACAGCTATTTTCAGGTCTCTCCAGAGATGGGTTCAAGTCCGGGCTCTGGATGGGCCACTCAAGGACATTCAGAGACTTGTCCCGAAGCCACTCCTACGTTGTCTTGGTTGTTGTCTTGTTGGAAGGTGAACCTTCGTCCCAGTCTGAGGTCCTGAGAGCTCTGGAGCAGGTTTTCATCAAGGATCTCTCTGTACTTCACTCTGTTCATCTTTGCCTCGATCCTGATTCGTCTCCCAGTCTGCTCTGTCAGAGTGTCCATTGGGATCTTGGTCACCTCCCTGACCAAGGACCTTCTCCCCCGATTGGTCAGTTTGTCTGTGCGGCCAGCTCTAGGAAGAGTCTTGGTGGCTCCAAACTTCTTCCATTTAAGAATGATGGAGGCCACTGTGTTCTTGGGGACCTTCAATGCTGCAGACAGTTTTTGGTACCCTTCCCCAGATCTGTGCCTCGACACAATTCTGTCTCTGAGCTCTACCGACAATTCCTTCAACCTAATGGCTTGGTTTTTGCTCTGACATGCACTGTCAACTGTGGGACCTTATATAGACAGGTGTGTGCCTTTCCAAAAATCATGTCCAATCAATTTAATTTACCACAGGTGGACTCCAATCAAGTTGTAGAAACATCTCAAGGATGATAAATGGAAACAAGCTAAATTTCGAGTCTCATAGCAAAGGGATACTAAATACTTATGTAAATAAGTATTTCTGTCTTTTATTTTTAATACATTTGAAAAACTGTTTTTTTTCTTCGCTTTATCATTATGGGGTATTGTGATGTCATTATGGGGTATTGTGATGTCATTATGGGGTATTGTGATGTCATTATGGGGTATTGTGATGTCATTATGGGGTATCGTGATGTCATTATGGGGTATTGTGATGTCATTATGGGGTATTGTGATGTCATTATGTGGTATCGTGATGTCATTATGGGGTATTGTGATGTCATTATGGGGTATCGTGATGTCATTATGGGGTATTGTGATGTCATTATGGAGTATTGTGATGTCATTATGGGGTATTGTGATGTCATTATGGGTATTGTGGTGTCATTATGGGGTATTGTGATGTCATTATGGGGTATTGTGATGTCATTATGGGGTATTGTGATGTCATTATGGGGTATTGTGATGTCATTATGGGGTATTGTGATGTCATTATGGGGTATTGTGATGTCATTATGGGGTATTGTTTGTAGATTGATGAGGGAAATGTTTTAATTAATCAATTATAGAATAAGGCTGTAAAATGTAACAAAATGTGTAAAAAGTCAAGGGGTCTGAATACTTTCCGAAGGCACTGTATACTATTATATCCTACGTATTCTACAGATATACTATATATACTATGCACATACTGTCATAATGTGTATTCATCCCATCGCATATATATATACTGTATATATACTCTGGACTCCGACATTGTTCGTCTTAATATTGATATATTTCTTAATTACATTCTTTTACTTTTAAATTTGTGTGTATTGTTGTGAATTGTTAGATACTACTACACTGTTGGAGCTGAGAACATAATAATTTAGCTAAACCCGCAATAACATCTGCTAAATATGTGTATGTGACCGGTAAGATTTGATTTGAGGATCAACAGACTGATCAACTCTGTGTGAAGGAGATGTGTCGTGCTGCTTGTGGTAAATGGGGGTCACACCACATACTGACTGGTTTTCTGATCCACACTCCTACCTTTAAAAAAAAAAAGTATCTGTGACCAACAGACACATATATTTATTCTAAGTCATGTGAAATCCGTAGATTAGGGCCTAATGAATTTATTTAAATTGACAAGATTTCCTCTGGAGATCGCAACCACCACCCTAAGTCCTGACATGGTGCTCTGGTCCCGTTCGCTCAAGAAGGTCTTCATCATTGAGCTCACAGTACCCTGGGAGGTCTCAGTAGATGAGGCTTATGAGCGAAAGCATCTGCGCTATGCCGATCTAGCTGCCGAAGCACGGCATCATGGCTGGAACACAGAAGTCCGACCAGTGGAGGTGGGCTGCAGAGGTTTTGTGGCAACATCTACAACCAGACTGCTTAGAGACCTTGGAATTAAGGGCCAGAGCCAGCGTTCGGCAATCAAAGCTGTATCGGAGGCGGCAGAAGGCAGCAGTCAGTGGCTCTGGATGAAGAGGAAAGACCCCAGCTGGGCCCCGAAGTGAGAGGGCCAGGAGGTATGCGGTCAACAATGCTTGACTCAGGGAGGAGGACGCCCCTGCCATGCATAGTCCCATGGGATGTTGGCTATCAACAACAAGGCAACTCACTATGACTAATTGGGAATGGGACGCAAGCGTAGGATTGATCACCCTGTCGCTGGCCGCCTTTGGGGAGGGTGTATAGTGTGAAAGGCCGAAACACCCTAGGAACCAAAGGTACACTACTGACGATGCGCTCCCCAAATTTCACCAGGCTCACTGTTCATGAACTCTTGGAAGTGCTTGCACAAAGGATAGTAACATCTCATCCTGTGTTCTTGGAATCTTGTATGAACTGTTATTAGAGTTTTTTAGTATAAGTACTTTCCGAAGGCACTGTATACTATTATATCCTACGTATTCTACAGATATACTATATATACTATGCACATACTGTCATAATGTGTATTCATCCCATCGCATATATATATACTGTATATATACTCTGGACTCCGACATTGTTCGTCTTAATATTTATATATTTCTTAATTACATTCTTGATAGTCAGGGTCAATTCAGTAATATAAAAAACATCATCTATATTCATCGACTTATCAATAAAACTCAACAAAAGTTGATTAAAATAATTTCCTTGAATTTCAAAATGACACCAAGCCTGATATTAGTCTGAAACAGGGCTGTCTAACCCTCTTCCTGGAGATCTACTGTCCTGTAGGTTTTCAGTCCAACCCTCTTCCTGGATGTCTACTGTCCTGTAGGTTTTCAGTCCAACCCTCTTCCTGGATGTCTACTGTCCTGTAGGTTTTCAGTCCAACCCTCTTCCTGGATGTCTACTGTCCTGTAGGTTTTCAGTCCTGGTCTAGAAAAACCAGAATGAAGACTCTAGCTGACTGCCGCTCTGCCTAGTTGGTTTGATTAACCTGCTGAACTAGTCTAGTCAGACATGACAAGATGAAAACTAGGCCCTGGTTCAAAATACCATCCGATATAGAGCCCTGGGAAGCAGCCCTAGTGTGTAATATCAATGGGAGGCAGCCCTAGTGTAATATACTGTATTTATTTATACATATATACACACACTACCGTTCAAAAGTTTGGGGTCACTAAGAGAAATGTCCCTGTTTTTGAAAGAAACGCACATTTCTTGTCCATTAAAATACAGTGTAGACATTGTTAATGTTGTATATGACTATTGTAGATGGAAACGGCTGATTTTAAATGGAATATAGGAGTACCAAGGCCCATTATCAGCAACCATCACTCCTGTGTTCCAATGGCACGTTGTGTTAACTAATCCAAGTTTATCATCAAGTTTATCAAAAGGGCAATTGATCATTAGAAAACCCCTTATCAATTATGTTAGCACAGCTGAAAACTGTTGTTCTGATAAAAGAAGGAATAAAACTGGCCTTCTTTAGACTCGTTGAGTATCTGGAGCATCAGCATTTGTGGGTTCGATTACAGGCTCAAAATGGCAAGAAACAAAGAACTTTCTTCTGAAACTCATCAGTCTATTCTCGTACAACGCTGTGTACTACTCCCATCACAGAACAGCGCAAACTGGCTCTAACCAGAATAGAAAGAGGAGTGTGAGGCCCCGGTGCACAACTGAGCAAGAGGACAAGTACATTAGAGTGTCTAGTTTGAGAAACAGACGCCTCACAAGTCCTCAACTGGCAGCTTCATTAAATAGTACACGCAAAACACCAGTCTCAACATCAACAGTGAAGAGGCGACTCTGGGATGCTGGTCTTCTAGGCAGAGTTCCTCTGTCCAGTCTCAACGTCAACAGTGAAGAGGCAACTCCGGGATGCTGGCCTTCTAGGCAGAGTTCCTCTGTCCAGTCTCAACGTCAACAGTGAAGAGGCAACTCCGGGATGCTGGCCTTCTAGGCAGAGTTCCTCTGTCCAGTCTCAACGTCAACAGTGAAGAGGCGACTCCGGGATGCTGGCCTTCTAGGCAGAGTTCCTCTGTCCAGTCTCAACATCAACAGTGAAGAGGTGACTCTGGGATGCTGGCCTTCTAGGCATAGTTCCTCTGTCCAGTCTCAACGTCAACAGTGAAGAGGCAACTCCGGGATGCTGGCCTTCTAGGCAGAGTTCCTCTGTCCAGTCTCAACGTCAACAGTGAAGAGGCGACTCCGGGATGCTGGCCTTCTAGGCAGAGTTCCTCTGTCCAGTCTCAACGTCAACAGTGAAGAGGCAACTCCGGGACACTGGCCTTCTAGGCAGAGTTCCTCTGTCCAGTCTCAACGTCAGCACATTGGCCTGTCCACTTTGTTCACATGTTTAAATCAAGTAGCCTACCTTATTTCTCCCACTGTTGGAGCAGCACGCTGGCCTACCTTAAACGAGTTGCTAATTCCTTGTTATAAATTGTGCTTTACGCTTATTTCCCATTTGATAAAACACAGACTAGACAACTACAAGGCTGCTTGGCGGTACGTGATATGAACTAGAATCAACGGTCATTGATTGAATCCCGTCTTAGAAGTGTCCACTCGTTAACCTCGTTATGAAGCTTGGAGTATTTTAGTAAGACGGCGAATTACTCAGTGATTCCATACGACTGATTGTGTTGGACCTACAGAGTTCCTCTGTCCAGTCTCAACGTCAACAGTGAAGAGGCGACTCCGGGATGCTGGCCTTCTAGGCAGAGTTCCTCTGTCCAGTCTCAACGTCAACAGTGAAGAGGTGACTCTGGGATGCTGGCCTTCTAGGCAGAGTTCCTCTGTCCAGTCTCAACGTCAACAGTGAAGAGGTGACTCTGGGATGCTGGCCTTCTAGGCAGAGTTCCTCTGTCCAGTCTCAACATCAACAGTGAAGAGGCAACTCCAGGATGCTGGCATTCTAGGCAGAGTTCCTCTGTCCAGTCTCAACGTCAACAGTGAAGAGGCAACTCCGGGATGCTGGCCTTCTAGGCAGAGTTCCTCTGTCCAGTCTCAACGTCAACAGTGAAGAGGCGACTCCGGGATGCTGGCCTTCTAGGCATAGTTCCTCTGTCCAGTCTCAACGTCAACAGTGAAGAGGCGACTCCGGGATGCTGGCCTTCTAGGCATAGTTCCTCTGTCCAGTCTCAACGTCAACAGTGAAGGGGCAACTCCGGGATGCTGGCCTTCTAGGCAGAGTTCCTCTGTCCAGTCTCAACGTCAACAGTGAAGAGGCGACTCCGGGATGCTGGCCTTCTAGGCAGAGTTCCTCTGTCCAGTCTCAACGTCAACAGTGAAGAGGCAACTCCGGGATGCTGGCCTTCTAGGCAGAGTTCCTCTGTCCAGTCTCAACGTCAGCACATTGGCCTGTCCACTTTGTTCACATGTTTAAATCAAGTAGCCTACCTTATTTCTCCCACTGTTGGAGCAGCACGCTGGCCTACCTTAAACGAGTTGCTAATTCCTTGTTATAAATTGTGCTTTACGCTTATTTCCCATTTGATAAAACACAGACTAGACAACTACAAGGCTGCTTGGCGGTACGTGATATGAACTAGAATCAACGGTCATTGATTGAATCCCGTCTTAGGAGTGTCCACTCGTTAACCTCGTTATGAAGCTTGGAGTATTTTAGTAAGACGGCGAATTACTCAGTGATTCCATACGACTGATTGTGTTGGACCACACCTCAGCTGTACTGTACCTCAGCTGTACCTCAGCTGTACTGTACCTCAGCTGTACCTCAGCTGTACCTCAGCTGTACTGTACCTCAGCTGTACCTCAGCTGTACTGTACCTCAGCTGTACCTCAGCTGTACCTCAGCTGTACCTCAGCTGTACTGTACCTCAGCTGTACCTCAGCTGTACCTCAGCTGTACCTCAGCTGTACTGTACCTCAGCTGTACTGTACCTCAGCTGTACTGTACCTCAGCTGTACCTCAGCTGTACCTCAGCTGTACTGTACCTCAGCTGTACTGTACCTCAGCTGTACTGTACCTGTGGCAGAGAGGAAGGTCATGGACATGAGGAGGTTGGTGGCCCAGTTGACAGCCGACACGACAGACACGGCTTTACCTCTGACCCCTGTAGGGAAGATCTCACTCAGCACCACATACACCACTGGAACACACACACACACAGGGGAGCACAGCAAGTACAAACACACACACAGGGGCGCACAGCAAGTACAAACACACACGCACGCAGGCAGGCAGGCAGGCAGGCACACGCACGCACGCACGCACACACACACACACACACACACACACACACACACACACACACACACACACACACACACACACACACACACACACACACACACACACACACACACACACACACACACACACACATACACACACACACACACACACACACACACACAGAGAACAGTGTATTAGAAACATCTCGAAGGGAATGTGACACATACAGTTATGACAGCAGGCTTTATAGCAGGCTCTACAGCAGGCTTTATAGCAGGCTCTACAACAGGCTCTATAGCAGGCTCTACAACAGGCTCTACAGCAGGCTCTACAACAGGCTTTATAGCAGGCTCTACAACAGGCTCTACAACAGGCTCTACAACAGGCTTTATAGCAGGCTCTACAACAGGCTCTACAACAGGCTTTATAGCAGGCTCTACAACAGGCTTTATAGCAGGCTCTACAACAGGCTCTACAACAGGCTTTATAGCAGGCTCTACAACAGGCTTTATAGCAGGCTCTACAACAGGCTTTATAGCAGGCTCTACAACAGGCTTTATAGCAGGCTCTACAACAGGCTCTACAACAGGCTCTACAGCAGGCTTTATAGCAGGCTCTACAACAGGCTCTATAGCAGGCTCTACAACAGGCTTTATAGCAGGCTCTACAACAGGCTCTACAGCAGGCTCTATAGCAGGCTCTACAACAGGCTCTACAACAGGCTCTACAACAGGCTCTACAACAGGCTTTATAGCAGGCTCTACAACAGGCTCTACAGCAGGCTCTACAACAGGCTTTATAGCAGGCTCTACAACAGGCTCTACAACAGGCTCTACAACAGGCTTTATAGCAGGCTCTACAACAGGCTCTACAACAGGCTTTATAGCAGGCTCTACAACAGGCTTTATAGCAGGCTCTACAACAGGCTCTACAACAGGCTTTATAGCAGGCTCTACAACAGGCTTTATAGCAGGCTCTACAACAGGCTTTATAGCAGGCTCTACAACAGGCTTTATAGCAGGCTCTACAACAGGCTCTACAACAGGCTCTACAGCAGGCTTTATAGCAGGCTCTACAACAGGCTCTACAACAGGCTCTATAGCAGGCTCTACAACAGGCTTTATAGCAGGCTCTACAACAGGCTCTACAGCAGGCTCTATAGCAGGCTCTACAACAGGCTCTACAACAGGCTCTACAACAGGCTCTACAACAGGCTTTATAGCAGGCTCTACAACAGGCTCTACAGCAGGCTCTACAACAGGCTCTATAGCAGGCTCTACAACAGGCTCTACAACAGGCTCTACAACAGGCTCTACAACAGGCTCTACAACAGGCTCTACAGCAGGCTCTACAGCAGGCTCTATAGCAGGCTCTACAACAGGCTCTACAACAGGCTCTATAGCAGGCTCTACAACAGGCTCTACAGCAGGCTTTATAGCAGGCTCTACAACAGGCTCTACAACAGGCTCTACAGCAGGCTCTATAGCAGGCTCTACAACAGGCTCTACAGCAGGCTTTATAGCAGGCTCTACAACAGGCTCTACAACAGGCTCTACAGCAGGCTCTACAACAGGCTCTATAACAGGCTCTACAACAGGCTCTACAGCAGGCTCTATAGCAGGCTTTATAGCAGGCTCTACAACAGGCTCTACAACAGGCTCTACAACAGGCTCTACAACAGGCTCTACAACAGGCTCTACAGCAGGCTCTACAGCAGGCTCTACAACAGGCTCTACAGCAGGCTCTACAACAGGCTCTACAACAGGCTTTATAGCAGGCTCTACAACAGGCTCTACAACAGGCTCTACAACAGGCTCTACAGCAGGCTCTACAACAGGCTCTACAACAGGCTTTATAGCAGGCTCTACAACAGGCTCTACAACAGGCTCTACAACAGGCTCTACAGCAGGCTCTACAGCAGGCTCTACAACAGGCTCTACAGCAGGCTTTATAGCAGGCTCTACAACAGGCTCTACAACAGGCTCTACAGCAGGCTCTACAACAGGCTCTATAACAGGCTCTACAACAGGCTCTACAGCAGGCTCTATAGCAGGCTTTATAGCAGGCTCTACAACAGGCTCTACAACAGGCTCTACAACAGGCTCTACAACAGGCTCTACAGCAGGCTCTACAGCAGGCTCTACAACAGGCTCTACAGCAGGCTCTACAACAGGCTCTACAACAGGCTTTATAGCAGGCTCTACAACAGGCTCTACAACAGGCTCTACAACAGGCTCTACAGCAGGCTCTACAACAGGCTCTACAACAGGCTTTATAGCAGGCTCTACAACAGGCTCTACAACAGGCTCTACAACAGGCTCTACAGCAGGCTCTACAGCAGGCTCTACAACAGGCTCTACAACAGGCTCTACAGCAGGCTCTATAGCAGGCTCTACAACAGGCTCTACAACAGGCTCTATAGCAGGCTCTACAACAGGCTCTACAGCAGGCTTTATAGCAGGCTCTACAACAGGCTCTACAACAGGCTCTACAGCAGGCTCTATAGCAGGCTCTACAACAGGCTCTACAGCAGGCTTTATAGCAGGCTCTACAACAGGCTCTACAACAGGCTCTACAGCAGGCTCTACAACAGGCTCTATAACAGGCTCTACAACAGGCTCTACAGCAGGCTCTATAGCAGGCTTTATAGCAGGCTCTACAACAGGCTATACAACAGGCTCTACAACAGGCTCTACAACAGGCTCTACAACAGGCTCTACAGCAGGCTCTACAGCAGGCTCTACAACAGGCTCTACAGCAGGCTCTACAACAGGCTCTACAACAGGCTTTATAGCAGGCTCTACAACAGGCTCTACAACAGGCTCTACAACAGGCTCTACAGCAGGCTCTACAACAGGCTCTACAACAGGCTTTATAGCAGGCTCTACAACAGGCTCTACAACAGGCTCTATAACAGGCTCTATAGCAGGCTCTACAACAGGCTCTACAACAGGCTCTATAACAGGCTCTATAGCAGGCTCTACAACAGGCTCTACAACAGGCTCTATAACAGGCTCTACAACAGGCTCTACAACAGGCTCTACAGCAGGCTCTACAACAGGCTCTACAGCAGGCTTTACAGCAGGCTCTACAACAGGCTCTACAACAGGCTCTACAACAGGCTCTACAACAGGCTCTACAGCAGGCTCTATAGCAGGCTCTACAGCAGGCTCTACAGCAGGCTCTACAGCAGGCTCTATAGCAGGCTCTACAACAGGCTCTACAACAGGCTCTACAACAGGCTCTACAACAGGCTCTACAACAGGCTCTACAGCAGGCTCTACAACAGGCTCTACAACAGGCTCTACAACAGGCTCTACAGCAGGCTTTATAGCAGGCTCTACAACAGGCTCTACAACAGGCTCTACAACAGGCTCTACAGCAGGCTTTATAGCAGGCTCTACAACAGGCTCTACAGCAGGCTTTATAGCAGGCTCTACAACAGGCTCTACAGCAGGCTTTATAGCAGGCTCTACAGCAGGCTTTATAGCAGGCTCTATAACAGGCTCTACAGCAGGCTTTATAGCAGGCTCTACAACAGGCTCTATAGCAGGCTCTACAACAGGCTCTATAGCAGGCTCTACAACAGGCTCTACAACAGGCTCTACAACAGGCTCAACAGCAGGCTTTATAGCAGGCTCTAGAGCAGGCCCTACAACAGGCTCTACAACAGGCTCTACAACAGGCTCTACAACAGGCTCTACAGCAGGCTTTATAGCAGGCTCTACAACAGGCTCTACAGCAGGCTTTATAGCAGGCTCTATAACAGGCTCTACAGCAGGCTTTATAGCAGGCTCTACAACAGGCTCTACAGCAGGCTTTATAGCAGGCTCTACAACAGGCTCTACAACAGGCTCTACAACAGGCTCTACAACAGGCTCTACAACAGGCTCTACAACAGGCTCTACAGCAGGCTTTATAGCAGGCTCTACAACAGGCTCTACAACAGGCTCTACAACAGGCTCTACAACAGGCTCTACAGCAGGCTTTATAGCAGGCTCTACAACAGGCTCTACAGCAGGCTTTATAGCAGGCTCTACAACAGGCTCTACAGCAGGCTTTATAGCAGGCTCTATAACAGGCTCTACAGCAGGCTTTATAGCAGGCTCTATAACAGGCTCTACAGCAGGCTTTATAGCAGGCTCTACAACAGGCTCTATAGCAGGCTCTACAACAGGCTCTATAGCAGGCTCTATAGCAGGCTCTACAACAGGCTCTACAACAGGCTCTACAACAGGCTCTATAGCAGGCTCTACAACAGGCTCTACAACAGGCTCTATAGCAGGCTCTACAACAGGCTCTACAACAGGCTCTACAACAGGCTCTACAGCAGGCCCTACAACAGGCTCTACAGCAGGCTCTACAACAGGCTCTACAACAGGCTCTACAACAGGCTCTACAACAGGCTCTACAGCAGGCTCTACAACAGGCTCTACAGCAGGCTCTACAACAGGCTCTACAACAGGCTCTACAACAGGCTCTACAACAGGCTCTATAGCAGGCTCTACAACAGGCTCTATAGCAGGCTCTACAACAGGCTCTACAGCAGGCTCTACAACAGGCTCTACAACAGGCTCTACAACAGGCTCTACAACAGGCTCTACAGCAGGCTCTACAACAGGCTCTACAACAGGCTCTACAACAGGCTCTATAGCAGGCTCTACAACAGGCTCTACAACAGGCTCTACAACAGGCTCTACAGCAGGCTCTACAACAGGCTCTATAGCAGGCTCTACAACAGGCTCTACAACAGGCTCTACAGCAGGCTCTACAGCAGGCTCTACAACAGGCTCTACAACAGGCTCTACAACAGGCTCTATAGCAGGCTCTACAACAGGCTCTACAACAGGCTCTACAACAGGCTCTACAGCAGGCTCTACAACAGGCTCTATAGCAGGCTCTACAACAGGCTCTACAACAGGCTCTACAACAGGCTCTACAACAGGCTCTACAGCAGGCTCTACAACAGGCTCTACAACAGGCTCTACAGCAGGCTCTACAGCAGGCTCTACAACAGGCTCTACAACAGGCTCTACAACAGGCTCTACAACAGGCTCTACAGCAGGCTCTACAACAGGCTCTATAGCAGGCTCTACAACAGGCTCTACAACAGGCTCTACAACAGGCTCTACAACAGGCTCTACAGCAGGCTCTACAACAGGCTCTACAACAGGCTCTACAGCAGGCTCTACAGCAGGCTCTACAACAGGCTCTACAACAGGCTCTACAACAGGCTCTACAGCAGGCCCTATAGCAGGCTCTACAGCAGGCCCAATAGCAGGCCCTATAGCAGGCTCTACAGCAGGCCCTATAGCAGGCCCTACAGCAGGCCCTACAGCAGGCCCTATAGCAGGCCCTATAGCAGGCTCTACAGCAGGCCCTACAGCAGGCCCTATAGCAGGCTCTACAGCAGGCCCTATAGCAGGCTCTACAGCAGGCCCTATAGCAGGCCCTATAGCAGGCTCTACAGCAGGCCCTACAGCAGGCCCTATAGCAGGCTCTACAGCAGGCCCTACAGCAGTCCCTATAGCAGGCCCTATAGCAGGCTCTACAGCAGGCCCTATAGCAGGCCCTATAACAGGCCCTATAGCAGGCCCTACAGCAGGCCCTATAGCAGGCCCTACAGCAGGCCCTATAGCAGGCCCTATAGCAGGCCCTATAGCAGGCTCTACAACAGGCCCTATAGCAGGCCCTACAGCAGGCCCTATAGCAGGCCCTATAGCAGGCTCTACAACAGGCCCTATAGCAGGCCCTACAGCAGGCCCTATAGCAGGCCCTATAGCAGTTCAACATAAAGTTATAAAGGTGGAGCTAGTCTTTAGCCTCTCCCTCTCTCCCTCTCCCTCTGTCTCTCCTCTCTCTCTCTCTCCCTCTCTCTCTCTCTCTCTCTCCCTCTCTCTCTCTCTCTCTCTCTCTCTCTCTCTCTCTCTCTCTCTCCCTCTCTCTCTCTCTCTCTCTCTCTCTCTCTCTCTCTCTCTCTCTCCATCGCTCTCGTTCCTAGCCAAAACAGTCTGTATGATTGGTGTCATGTGAGATAAGAACTCTAAGTCACTGGCAGAGACCCAACAGTGTTGTGTTGTGTTGTGTGTGTGTGTGTGTGTGTGCGTATGTGTGTGTGTGTTCTTACTTGGTCCGAGGCTGAAGGAGAAAGCAGCTACATACACCAGAAGGCTGACAAGTGAGATCCACTTCACGTGACCCTGACCCCTAACCCCTGACCCCATCCCAGCATCCTCTCTCTTAGTCCCCAGAGCCTCCGCAGAGTCACTGCCATTCCATTGGCTCTCACCAGGAGGGGGCGTGATTAATTTAAAAGAGCTATAGTCCAATCCGGAGGAAGGAGTGTTTAAGTCCTGTCCCTGGTAGGTGTGGTTCAGCCCCACAGGGCTCTGGCATAGGCTGGTGAGATGGGTGTGGCTCTGCAAGGTCACCGCCCCTAGTGTCACCAGCGACATCCCCATGGCGACCGCACCGACACACAGGAAGCTCTTGGGCCCGACCCTGTCGACCAATAGGACGGCAGGTACAGTCCCCACCACTTTCACTACGCCGAAGCCCGTAGAGGCGAGGTTGGCGGCGGCGTCGCTATGGAAACCCACGCTGCGTAGTAGCGGCGAGGCGTACGAGAGGAGGTTTGGCTGACCCGTAGTCTGCTGCAGGAACACTAGAGCCACGCCCGTTAGCAATCGCCGACGCAGGTTAGCCTTGTCGCTGAACAGCTCTCGGAAACCGTGCTCCGCTTCCTCCTTAAGCCCCGCCTGGATGCCCCGTAGCTCCTCCTCCACGGTCTCCCTGCTGGCCACACCCCTCAGACGGACCAGCACCTCCTTGGCCCGCGCCGAGTCGCCCCTGGCAACGAGGAAGCGCGGGCTGGGTGGGAGGAGGACGAGGGCAGCAGCCTGTAGAACGGCTGGTGGGAGGACAAGACCGAAGGTGTATCTCCACCCATTAGGCAGCGCAGAGAATGCGTAGCTACACCCGAAACCTAGCAAAACCCCGACAACCACCATCAGCTCGTACAGTGTCACTAACAACCCACGGCGCTCCCGTGGCGCAATCTCCGCTATGTACATGCACGCCGCCGTACCCGACAACGCTGTCCCCATGCCAACCACGGCGCGGCCGAGGGACAGCGTGGTGAGCGAGGCCGGGAGCAGTAGTAGCATGGTACCTCCAGCCACCAGGCCTCCGGACAGAAGCATGGACCAGCGGCGTCCGTAGCGGTCCAGGCCCCAGCCTCCAACAATGGAGATCACCAGACAGCCCAGCAGCAGAGACCCCACCAGGAGCTCCTGTTCCCGGCATGACAGAGAGAGGATACCCCTTAGCTGGAGCAGGACCCCGGAAGTCAGGCCTAATTCATAGCCCAACATCAAGCCACTGAGAGATGCAGCTATCGCTGCTAGGACAACCAGCCAGGTACAACCTGAAGGGAGGGAGGAGGGGAGAGAAGGGAGAAATTAAACAATATTTCATTAAAGAGCAAAGAACATGAAAAAAATATCCTTCAGCGGTCACCATTATTGATTCATTCTGTTGTGCATCAAAACATCACGTCATTCGTTTATATGGTTTATTTAGCCAGGAGGGTTTGGGGGTTCTGGGGAGAGGTTTGACACGTCTGGGGATCCTGAGGAGAGGTTTGACATGTCTGGGGGTCCTGGGGAGAGGTTTGACATGTCTGGAGATCCTGGGGAGAGGTTTGACACGTCTGGGGGTCCTGGGGAGAGGTTTGACACATCTGGAGGTCCTGGGGAGAGATTTGACATGTCTGGGGGTCCTGGGGAGAGGTTTGACATGTCTGGAGATCCTGGGGAGAGGTTTGAAATGTCAGGGGGTCCTGAGGAGAGGTTTGACACGTCTGGGGGTCCTGGGGAGAGGTTTGACACATCTGGAGGTCCTGGGGAGAGATTTGACATGTCTGGGGTTCCTGAGGAGAGGTTTGACATGTCTGGGGGTCTTGGAGGACAGGTTTGAAATGTCTAGGGGTCCTGAGGAGAGGTTTGAAATGTCTGGGGGTTTTGAGGAGAGGTTTGACATGTCTGGGGGTCCTGGGGAGAGATTTGACATGTCTGGGGGTCCTGAGGAGAGGTTTGACATGTCTGGAGATCCTGGGGAGAGGTTTGACACGTCTGGGGGTCCTGGGGAGAGGTTTGACACATCTGGAGGTCCTGGGGAGAGATTTGACATGTCTGGGGGTCCTGGGGAGAGGTTTGACATGTCTGGAGATCCTGGGGAGAGGTTTGACACGTCTGGGGGTCCTGGGGAGAGGTTTGACACATCTGGAGGTCCTGGGGAGAGATTTGACATGTCTGGGGGTCTTGGAGGACAGGTTTGAAATGTCTAGGGGTCCTGAGGAGAGGTTTGAAATGTCTGGGGGTTTTGAGGAGAGGTTTGACATGTCTGGGGGTCCTGAGAAGAGGTTTGACATGTCTGGGGGTCCTGAGGAGAGGTTTGACACGTCTGGGGATCCTGAGGAGAGGTTTGACACATCTGGAGGTCCTGGGGAGAGGTTTGACACATCTGGGGGTCCTGGGGAGAGGTTTGACATCTCTGGGGGTCCTGGGGAGAGGTTTGACACATCTGGGGGTCCTGGGGAGAGGTTTGACATCTCTGGGGGTCCTGAGGAGAGATTTTACACGTCTGGAGATCCTGAGGAGAGGTTTGACATGTCTGGGGGTCCTGGGGAGAGGTTTGACACATCTGGGGGTCCTGGGGACATGTTTGACATCTCTGGGGGTCCTGAGGAGAGGTTTGACATGTCTGAGGGTCCTGAGGAGAGGTTTGACACATCTGGGGGTCCTGGGGAGAGGTTTGACATCTCTGGGGGTCCTGAGGAGAGGTTTGACATGTCTGAGGGTCCTGAGGAGAGCTTTGACATGTCTGGGGTTCCTGAGAAGAGGTTTGACATGTCTGGGGGTCCTGAGGAGAGGTTTGACATGTCTGGGGGTCCTGAGGAGAGGTTTGACATGTCTGGGGGTCCTGAGGAGAGGTTTGACATGTCTGGGGGTCTTGGAGGACAGGTTTGAAATGTCTGGGGGTCCTGAGGAGAGGTTTGACACGTCTGGGGTCCTGAGGAGAGGTTTGACACATCTGGAAGTCCTGGGGAGAGGTTTGACACATCGGGGGGTCCTGGGGAGAGGTTTGACATCTCTGGGGGTCCTGGGGAGAGGTTTGACACATCTGGGGGTCCTGGGGAGAGGTTTGACATCTCTGGGGGTCCTGAGGAGAGGTTTGACATGTCTGGGGTTCCTGAGAAGAGGTTTGACATGTCTGGGGGTCCTGAGGAGAGGTTTGATATGTCTGGGGGTCCTGAGGAGTTTTGACATGTCTGGGGGTCCTGGAGGACAGGTTCGACATGTCTGGGGGTTTTGAGGAGAAGTTTGACATGTCTGGGGGTCTTGGAGGACAGGTTTGAAATGTCTGGGGGTCCTGAGGAGAGGTTTGACATGTCTGGAGATCCTGGGGAGAGGTTTGACACGTCTGGGGGTCCTGGGGAGAGGTTTGACACATCTGGAGGTCCTGGGGAGAGATTTGACATGTCTGGGGGTCCTGGGGAGAGGTTTGACATGTCTGGAGATCCTGGGGAGAGGTTTGACACGTCTGGGGGTCCTGGGGAGAGGTTTGACACATCTGGAGGTCCTGGGGAGAGATTTGACATGTCTGGGGGTCCTGGGGAGAGGTTTGACATGTCTGGGGATCCTGGGGAGAGGTTTGAAATGTCAGGGGGTCCTGGGGAGAGGTTTGACACATCTGGGGGTCCTGGGGACATGTTTGACATCTCTGGGGGTCCTGAGGAGAGGTTTGACATGTCTGAGGGTCCTGAGGAGAGGTTTGACACATCTGGGGGTCCTGGGGAGAGGTTTGACATCTCTGGGGGTCCTGAGGAGAGGTTTGACATGTCTGAGGGTCCTGAGGAGAGCTTTGACATGTCTGGGGTTCCTGAGAAGAGGTTTGACATGTCTGGGGGTCCTGAGGAGAGGTTTGACATGTCTGGGGGTCCTGAGGAGAGGTTTGACATGTCTGGGGGTCCTGAGGAGAGGTTTGACATGTCTGGGGGTCTTGGAGGACAGGTTTGAAATGTCTGGGGGTCCTGAGGAGAGGTTTGACACGTCTGGGGTCCTGAGGAGAGGTTTGACACATCTGGAAGTCCTGGGGAGAGGTTTGACACATCGGGGGGTCCTGGGGAGAGGTTTGACATCTCTGGGGGTCCTGGGGAGAGGTTTGACACATCTGGGGGTCCTGGGGAGAGGTTTGACATCTCTGGGGGTCCTGAGGAGAGGTTTGACATGTCTGGGGTTCCTGAGAAGAGGTTTGACATGTCTGGGGGTCCTGAGGAGAGGTTTGATATGTCTGGGGGTCCTGAGGAGTTTTGACATGTCTGGGGGTCCTGGAGGACAGGTTCGACATGTCTGGGGGTTTTGAGGAGAAGTTTGACATGTCTGGGGGTCTTGGAGGACAGGTTTGAAATGTCTGGGGGTCCTGAGGAGAGGTTTGACATGTCTGGAGATCCTGGGGAGAGGTTTGACACGTCTGGGGGTCCTGGGGAGAGGTTTGACACATCTGGAGGTCCTGGGGAGAGATTTGACATGTCTGGGGGTCCTGGGGAGAGGTTTGACATGTCTGGAGATCCTGGGGAGAGGTTTGACACGTCTGGGGGTCCTGGGGAGAGGTTTGACACATCTGGAGGTCCTGGGGAGAGATTTGACATGTCTGGGGGTCCTGGGGAGAGGTTTGACATGTCTGGGGATCCTGGGGAGAGGTTTGAAATGTCAGGGGGTCCTGAGGAGAGGTTTGACACGTCTGGGGGTCCTGGGGAGAGGTTTGACACATCTGGAGGTCCTGGGGAGAGATTTGACATGTCTGGGGTTCCTGAGGAGAGGTTTGACATGTCTGGGGATCTTGGAGGACAGGTTTGAAATGTCTAGGGGTCCTGAGGAGAGGTTTGAAATGTCTGGGGGTTTTGAGGAGAGGTTTGACATGTCTGGGGGTCCTGAGGAGAGGTTTGACATGTCTGGAGATCCTGGGGAGAGGTTTGACACGTCTGGGGGTCCTGGGGAGAGGTTTGACACATCTGGAGGTCCTGGGGAGAGATTTGACATGTCTGGGGGTCCTGAGGAGAGGTTTGACATGTCTGGGGGTCCTGAGGAGAGTTTTGACATGTCTGGGGGTCCTGGAGGACAGGTTCGACATGTCTGGGGGTTTTGAGGAGAGTTTTGACATGTCTGGGGGTCCTGGAGGACAGGTTCGACATGTCTGGGGGTTTTGAGGAGAGGTTTGAAATGTCTGGGGGTCCTGAGGAGAGGTTTGACATGTCTGGAGATCCTGGGGAGAGGTTTGACACGTCTGGGGGTCCTGGGGAGAGGTTTGACACATCTGGAGGTCCTGGGGAGAGATTTGACATGTCTGGGGGTCCTGAGGAGTTTTGACATGTCTGGGGGTCCTGGAGGACAGGTTCGACATGTCTGGGGGTTTTGAGGAGAAGTTTGACATGTCTGGGGTTCCTGAGAAGAGGTTTGACATGTCTGGGGGTCCTGAGGAGAGGTTTGATATGTCTGGGGGTCCTGAGGAGTTTTGACATGTCTGGGGGTCCTGGAGGACAGGTTCGACATGTCTGGGGGTTTTGAGGAGAAGTTTGACATGTCTGGGGGTCTTGGAGGACAGGTTTGAAATGTCTGGGGGTCCTGAGGAGAGGTTTGACATGTCTGGAGATCCTGGGGAGAGGTTTGACACGTCTGGGGGTCCTGGGGAGAGGTTTGACACATCTGGAGGTCCTGGGGAGAGATTTGACATGTCTGGGGGTCCTGGGGAGAGGTTTGACATGTCTGGAGATCCTGGGGAGAGGTTTGACACGTCTGGGGGTCCTGGGGAGAGGTTTGACACATCTGGAGGTCCTGGGGAGAGATTTGACATGTCTGGGGGTCCTGGGGAGAGGTTTGACATGTCTGGGGATCCTGGGGAGAGGTTTGAAATGTCAGGGGGTCCTGAGGAGAGGTTTGACACGTCTGGGGGTCCTGGGGAGAGGTTTGACACATCTGGAGGTCCTGGGGAGAGATTTGACATGTCTGGGGTTCCTGAGGAGAGGTTTGACATGTCTGGGGATCTTGGAGGACAGGTTCGAAATGTCTAGGGGTCCTGAGGAGAGGTTTGAAATGTCTGGGGGTTTTGAGGAGAGGTTTGACATGTCTGGGGGTCCTGAGGAGAGGTTTGACATGTCTGGAGATCCTGGGGAGAGGTTTGACACGTCTGGGGGTCCTGGGGAGAGGTTTGACACATCTGGAGGTCCTGGGGAGAGATTTGACATGTCTGGGGGTCCTGGGGAGAGGTTTGACATCTCTGGGGGTCCTGGGGAGAGGTTTGACACATCTGGGGGTCCTGGGGAAAGGTTTGACATCTCTGGGGGTCCTGAGGAGAGGTTTGACATGTCTGGGGGTCCTGAGAAGAGGTTTGACATGTCTGGGGTTCCTGAGGAGAGGTTTGACATGTCTGGGGGTTTTGAGGAGAGGATTTGACATGTCTGGGGGTCCTGAGGAGAGGTTTGACATGTCTGGAGATCCTGGGGAGAGGTTTGACACGTCTGGGGGTCCTGGGGAGAGGTTTGAAATGTCTAGGGGTCCTGAGGAGAGGTTTGAAATGTCTGGGTGTTTTGAGGAGAGGTTTGACATGTCTGGGGGTCCTGAGAAGAGGTTTTACATGTCTGGGGGTCCTGAGGAGAGGTTTGACACGTCTGGGGATCCTGAGGAGAGGTTTGACATGTCTGGGGGTCTTGGAGGACAGGTTTGAAATGTCTAGGGGTCCTGAGGAGAGGTTTGAAATGTCTGGGTGTTTTGAGGAGAGGTTTGACATGTCTGGGGGTCCTGAGAAGAGGTTTTACATGTCTGGGGGTCCTGAGGAGAGGTTTGACACGTCTGGGGATCCTGAGGAGAGGTTTGACACATCTGGAGGTCCTGGGGAGAGGTTTGACACATCTGGGGGTCCTGGGGAGAGGTTTGACATCTCTGGGGGTCCTGGGGAGAGGTTTGACACATCTGGGGGTCCTGGGGAAAGGTTTGACATCTCTGGGGGTCCTGAGGAGAGGTTTGACATGTCTGGGGGTCCTGAGAAGAGGTTTGACATGTCTGGGGTTCCTGAGGAGAGGTTTGACATGTCTGGGGGTTTTGAGGAGAGGATTTGACATGTCTGGGGGTCCTGAGGAGAGGTTTGACATGTCTGGAGATCCTGGGGAGAGGTTTGACACGTCTGGGGGTCCTGGGGAGAGGTTTGACATCTCTGGGGGTCCTGAGGAGAGGTTTTACATGTCGGAGGGTCCTGAGGAGAGGTTTGACACATCTGGGGGTCGTGGGGAGAGGTTTGACATCTCTGGGGGTCCTGGGGAGAGGTTTGACATGTCTGGGGGTCCTGAGAAGAGGTTTGACATGTCTGGGGGTCCTGAGGAGAGGTTTGACATGTCTGGGGGTGCTGAGGAGAGTTTTGACATGTCTGGGGTTCCTGAGGAGAGGTTTGACATGTCTGGGGGTCTTGGAGGACAGGTTTGAAATGTCTAGGGGTCCTGAGGAGAGGTTTGAAATGTCTGGGGGTTTTGAGGAGAGGTTTGACATGTCTGGGGGTCCTGGGGAGAGATTTGACATGTCTGGGGGTCCTGAGGAGAGGTTTGACATGTCTGGGGGTCCTGAGGAGAGTTTTGACATGTCTGGGGGTCCTGGAGGACAGGTTCGACATGTCTGGGGGTTTTGAGGAGAGTTTTGACATGTCTGGGGGTCCTGGAGGACAGGTTCGACATGTCTGGGGGTTTTGAGGAGAGGTTTGAAATGTCTGGGGGTCCTGAGGAGAGGTTTGACATGTCTGGAGATCCCGGGGAGAGGTTTGACACGTCTGGGGGTCCTGGGGAGAGGTTTGACACATCTGGAGGTCCTGGGGAGAGATTTGACATGTCTGGGGGTCCTGGGGAGAGGTTTGACACATCTGGAGATCCTGGGGAGAGATTTGACATGTCTGGGGGTCCTGGGGAGAGGTTTGACATGTCTGGAGATCCTGGGGAGAGGTTTGAAATGTCAGGGGGTCCTGAGGAGAGGTTTGACACGTCTGGGGGTCCTGGGGAGAGGTTTGACACATCTGGAGGTCCTGGGGAGAGATTTGACATGTCTGGGGTTCCTGAGGAGAGGTTTGACATGTCTGGGGGTCTTGGAGGACAGGTTTGAAATGTCTAGGGGTCCTGAGGAGAGGTTTGAAATGTCTGGGGGTTTTGAGGAGAGGTTTGACATGTCTGGGGGTCCTGAGAAGAGGTTTGACATGTCTGGGGGTCCTGAGGAGAGGTTTGACACGTCTGGGGATCCTGAGGAGAGGTTTGACACATCTGGAGGTCCTGGGGAGAGGTTTGACACATCTGGGGGTCCTGGGGAGAGGTTTGACATCTCTGGGGGTCCTGGGGAGAGGTTTGACACATCTGGGGGTCCTGGGGAAAGGTTTGACATCTCTGGGGGTCCTGAGGAGAGGTTTGACATGTCTGGGGGTCCTGAGAAGAGGTTTGACATGTCTGGGGTTCCTGAGGAGAGGTTTGACATGTCTGGGGGTTTTGAGGAGAGGTTTGACATGTCTGGGGATCCTGAGGAGAGGTTTGACATGTCTGGAGATCCTGGGGAGAGGTTTGACACGTCTGGGGGTCCTGGGGAGAGGTTTGACATCTCTGGGGGTCCTGAGGAGAGGTTTTACATGTCGGAGGGTCCCGAGGAGAGGTTTGACACATCTGGGGGTCGTGGGGAGAGGTTTGACATCTCTGGGGGTCCTGGGGAGAGGTTTGACATGTCTGGGGTTCCTGAGAAGAGGTTTGACATGTCTGGGGGTCCTGAGGAGAGGTTTGACATGTCTGGGGGTCCTGAGGAGAGTTTTGACATGTCTGGGGGTCCTGGAGGACAGGTTCGACATGTCTGGGGGGTTTGAGGAGAGGTTTGACATGTCTGGGGTTCCTGAGGAGAGGTTTGACATGTCTGGAGGTCTTGGAGGACAGGTTTGAAATGTCTGGGGGGTCGTGAGGAGAGGTTTGACACATCTGGGGGTCCTGAGGAGAGGTTTGACATGTCTGGAGATCCTGGGGAGAGGTTTGACATGTCTGGGGGTCCTGGGGAGAGGTTGTACATGTCGGGGGGTCCTGAGGAGACGTTTGACACATCTGGGGGTCCTGGGGAGAGGTTTGACATCTCTGGGGGTCCTGGGGAGAGGTTTGACATGTCTGGGGGTCCTGGGGAGAGGTTTGACATGTCTGGGGTTCCTGAGAAGGGGTTTGACATGTCTGGGGGTCCTGAGGAGAGGTTTGACATGTCTGGAGGTCTTGGAGGACAGGTTTGATATGTCTGGGGGTTTTGAGGAGAGGTTTGACATGTCTGGGGGTCCTGAGGAGAGGTTTGACATGTCTGGAGATCCTGGGGAGAGGTTTGACACGTCTGGGGGTCCTGGGGAGAGGTTTGACATCTCTGGGGGTCCTGGGGAGAGATTTGACATGTCTGGGGGTCCTGGGGAGAGGTTTGACATGTCTGGAGATCCTGGGGAGAGGTTTGACACGTCTGGGGGTCCTGGGGAGAGATTTGACATGTCTGGGGGTCCTGGGGAGAGGTTTGACATGTCTGGAGATCCTGGGGAGAGGTTTGAAATGTAAGGGGGTCCTGAGGAGAGGTTTGACACGTCTGGGGGTCCTGGGGAGAGGTTTGAGACATCTGGAGGTCCTGGGGAGAGATTAGACATGTCTGGGGGTTTTGAGGAGAGGTTTGACATGTCTGGGGGTCTTGGAGGACAGGTTTGAAATGTCTAGGGGTCCTGAGGAGAGGTTTGACACGTCTGGGGGTCCTGAGGAGAGGTTTGACACGTCTGGAGATCCTGAGGAGAGGTTTGACATGTCTGGGGGTCCTGGGGAGAGGTTTGACATGTCTGGGGGTCCTGGGGAGAGGTTTGACATGTCTGGGGGTCCTGAGGAGAGGTTTGACACATCTGGGGGTCCTGGGGACAGGTTTGACATGTCTGGGGGTCCCGAGGAGAGGTTTGACATGTCTGAGGGTCCTGAGAAGAGGTTTTACACATCTGGGGGTCCTGGGGAGAGGTTTGACATCTCTGGGGGTCCTGGGGAGAGGTTTGACATGTCTGAGGGTCCTGAGGAGAGGTTTGACATGTCTGGGTTCCTGAGAAGAGGTTTGACATGTCTGGGGGTCCTGAGGAGAGGTTTGACATGTCTGGGGGTCCTGAGGAGAGTTTTGACATGTCTGGGGGTCTTGGAGGACAGGTTCGACATGTCTGGGGGTTTTGAGGAGAGGTTTGACATGTCTGGAGATCCTGGGGAGAGGTTTGACACGTCTGGGGGTCCTGGAGAGAGGTTTGACACATCTGGAGGTCCTGGGGAGAGATTTGACATGTCTGGGGGTCCTGGGGAGAGGTTTGACACGTCTGGGGGTCCTGGGGAGAGGTTTGACACATCTGGAGGTCCTGGGGAGAGATTTGACATGTCTGGGGGTCCAGGGGAGAGGTTTGACATGTCTGGAGATCCTGGGGAGAGGTTTGACACGTCTGGGGGTCCTGGGGAGAGGTTTGACACATCTGGAGGTCCTGGGGAGAGATTTGACATGTCTGGGGGTCCTGGGGAGAGGTTTGACATGTCTGGGGGTCCTGGAGGACAGGTTCGACATGTCTGGGGGTCCTGAGGAGAGGTTTGACATGTCTGGGGGTCCTGGAGGACAGGTTCGACATGTCTGGGGGTCCTGAGGAGAGGTTTGACATGTCTGGGGGTCCTGAGGAGAGGTTTGACATGTCTGGGGTTCCTGAGAAGAGGTTTGACATGTCTGGGGGTCCTGAGGAGAGGTTTGACATGTCTGGGGGTTTTGAGGAGAGTTTTGACATGTCTGGGGGTCCTGGAGGACAGGTTCGACATGTCTGGGGGTTTTGAGGAGAGGTTTGAAATGTCTGGGGGTCCTGAGGAGAGGTTTGACATGTCTGGAGATCCTGGGGAGAGGTTTGACACGTCTGGGGGTCCTGGGGAGAGGTTTGACACATCTGGAGGTCCTGGGGAGAGATTTGACATGTCTGGGGGTCCTGAGGAGTTTTGACATGTCTGGGGGTCCTGGAGGACAGGTTCGACATGTCTGGGGGTTTTGAGGAGAAGTTTGACATGTCTGGGGTTCCTGAGAAGAGGTTTGACATGTCTGGGGGTCCTGAGGAGAGGTTTGATATGTCTGGGGGTCCTGAGGAGTTTTGACATGTCTGGGGGTCCTGGAGGACAGGTTCGACATGTCTGGGGGTTTTGAGGAGAAGTTTGACATGTCTGGGGGTCTTGGAGGACAGGTTTGAAATGTCTGGGGGTCCTGAGGAGAGGTTTGACATGTCTGGAGATCCTGGGGAGAGGTTTGACACGTCTGGGGGTCCTGGGGAGAGGTTTGACACATCTGGAGGTCCTGGGGAGAGATTTGACATGTCTGGGGGTCCTGGGGAGAGGTTTGACATGTCTGGAGATCCTGGGGAGAGGTTTGACACGTCTGGGGGTCCTGGGGAGAGGTTTGACACATCTGGAGGTCCTGGGGAGAGATTTGACATGTCTGGGGGTCCTGGGGAGAGGTTTGACATGTCTGGGGATCCTGGGGAGAGGTTTGAAATGTCAGGGGGTCCTGAGGAGAGGTTTGACACGTCTGGGGGTCCTGGGGAGAGGTTTGACACATCTGGAGGTCCTGGGGAGAGATTTGACATGTCTGGGGTTCCTGAGGAGAGGTTTGACATGTCTGGGGATCTTGGAGGACAGGTTCGAAATGTCTAGGGGTCCTGAGGAGAGGTTTGAAATGTCTGGGGGTTTTGAGGAGAGGTTTGACATGTCTGGGGGTCCTGAGGAGAGGTTTGACATGTCTGGAGATCCTGGGGAGAGGTTTGACACGTCTGGGGGTCCTGGGGAGAGGTTTGACACATCTGGAGGTCCTGGGGAGAGATTTGACATGTCTGGGGGTCCTGGGGAGAGGTTTGACATCTCTGGGGGTCCTGGGGAGAGGTTTGACACATCTGGGGGTCCTGGGGAAAGGTTTGACATCTCTGGGGGTCCTGAGGAGAGGTTTGACATGTCTGGGGGTCCTGAGAAGAGGTTTGACATGTCTGGGGTTCCTGAGGAGAGGTTTGACATGTCTGGGGGTTTTGAGGAGAGGATTTGACATGTCTGGGGGT
The DNA here is from genome assembly GCF_002021735.2 of Oncorhynchus kisutch. Lineage (NCBI taxonomy): Eukaryota > Metazoa > Chordata > Actinopteri > Salmoniformes > Salmonidae > Oncorhynchus > Oncorhynchus kisutch. Next base: position 44,870,510 of record NC_034194.2, read on the forward strand.
CCTGAGGAGAGGTTTGACATGTCTGGAGATCCTGGGGAGAGGTTTGACACGTCTGGGGGTCCTGGGGAGAGGTTTGAAATGTCTAGGGGTCCTGAGGAGAGGTTTGAAATGTCTGGGTGTTTTGAGGAGAGGTTTGACATGTCTGGGGGTCCTGAGAAGAGGTTTTACATGTCTGGGGGTCCTGAGGAGAGGTTTGACACGTCTGGGGATCCTGAGGAGAGGTTTGACATGTCTGGGGGTCTTGGAGGACAGGTTTGAAATGTCTAGGGGTCCTGAGGAGAGGTTTGAAATGTCTGGGTGTTTTGAGGAGAGGTTTGACATGTCTGGGGGTCCTGAGAAGAGGTTTTACATGTCTGGGGGTCCTGAGGAGAGGTTTGACACGTCTGGGGATCCTGAGGAGAGGTTTGACACATCTGGAGGTCCTGGGGAGAGGTTTGACACATCTGGGGGTCCTGGGGAGAGGTTTGACATCTCTGGGGGTCCTGGGGAGAGGTTTGACACATCTGGGGGTCCTGGGGAAAGGTTTGACATCTCTGGGGGTCCTGAGGAGAGGTTTGACATGTCTGGGGGTCCTGAGAAGAGGTTTGACATGTCTGGGGTTCCTGAGGAGAGGTTTGACATGTCTGGGGGTTTTGAGGAGAGGATTTGACATGTCTGGGGGTCCTGAGGAGAGGTTTGACATGTCTGGAGATCCTGGGGAGAGGTTTGACACGTCTGGGGGTCCTGGGGAGAGGTTTGACATCTCTGGGGGTCCTGAGGAGAGGTTTTACATGTCGGAGGGTCCTGAGGAGAGGTTTGACACATCTGGGGGTCGTGGGGAGAGGTTTGACATCTCTGGGGGTCCTGGGGAGAGGTTTGACATGTCTGGGGGTCCTGAGAAGAGGTTTGACATGTCTGGGGGTCCTGAGGAGAGGTTTGACATGTCTGGGGGTGCTGAGGAGAGTTTTGACATGTCTGGGGTTCCTGAGGAGAGGTTTGACATGTCTGGGGGTCTTGGAGGACAGGTTTGAAATGTCTAGGGGTCCTGAGGAGAGGTTTGAAATGTCTGGGGGTTTTGAGGAGAGGTTTGACATGTCTGGGGGTCCTGGGGAGAGATTTGACATGTCTGGGGGTCCTGAGGAGAGGTTTGACATGTCTGGGGGTCCTGAGGAGAGTTTTGACATGTCTGGGGGTCCTGGAGGACAGGTTCGACATGTCTGGGGGTTTTGAGGAGAGTTTTGACATGTCTGGGGGTCCTGGAGGACAGGTTCGACATGTCTGGGGGTTTTGAGGAGAGGTTTGAAATGTCTGGGGGTCCTGAGGAGAGGTTTGACATGTCTGGAGATCCCGGGGAGAGGTTTGACACGTCTGGGGGTCCTGGGGAGAGGTTTGACACATCTGGAGGTCCTGGGGAGAGATTTGACATGTCTGGGGGTCCTGGGGAGAGGTTTGACACATCTGGAGATCCTGGGGAGAGATTTGACATGTCTGGGGGTCCTGGGGAGAGGTTTGACATGTCTGGAGATCCTGGGGAGAGGTTTGAAATGTCAGGGGGTCCTGAGGAGAGGTTTGACACGTCTGGGGGTCCTGGGGAGAGGTTTGACACATCTGGAGGTCCTGGGGAGAGATTTGACATGTCTGGGGTTCCTGAGGAGAGGTTTGACATGTCTGGGGGTCTTGGAGGACAGGTTTGAAATGTCTAGGGGTCCTGAGGAGAGGTTTGAAATGTCTGGGGGTTTTGAGGAGAGGTTTGACATGTCTGGGGGTCCTGAGAAGAGGTTTGACATGTCTGGGGGTCCTGAGGAGAGGTTTGACACGTCTGGGGATCCTGAGGAGAGGTTTGACACATCTGGAGGTCCTGGGGAGAGGTTTGACACATCTGGGGGTCCTGGGGAGAGGTTTGACATCTCTGGGGGTCCTGGGGAGAGGTTTGACACATCTGGGGGTCCTGGGGAAAGGTTTGACATCTCTGGGGGTCCTGAGGAGAGGTTTGACATGTCTGGGGGTCCTGAGAAGAGGTTTGACATGTCTGGGGTTCCTGAGGAGAGGTTTGACATGTCTGGGGGTTTTGAGGAGAGGTTTGACATGTCTGGGGATCCTGAGGAGAGGTTTGACATGTCTGGAGATCCTGGGGAGAGGTTTGACACGTCTGGGGGTCCTGGGGAGAGGTTTGACATCTCTGGGGGTCCTGAGGAGAGGTTTTACATGTCGGAGGGTCCCGAGGAGAGGTTTGACACATCTGGGGGTCGTGGGGAGAGGTTTGACATCTCTGGGGGTCCTGGGGAGAGGTTTGACATGTCTGGGGTTCCTGAGAAGAGGTTTGACATGTCTGGGGGTCCTGAGGAGAGGTTTGACATGTCTGGGGGTCCTGAGGAGAGTTTTGACATGTCTGGGGGTCCTGGAGGACAGGTTCGACATGTCTGGGGGGTTTGAGGAGAGGTTTGACATGTCTGGGGTTCCTGAGGAGAGGTTTGACATGTCTGGAGGTCTTGGAGGACAGGTTTGAAATGTCTGGGGGTCGTGAGGAGAGGTTTGACACATCTGGGGGTCCTGAGGAGAGGTTTGACATGTCTGGAGATCCTGGGGAGAGGTTTGACATGTCTGGGGGTCCTGGGGAGAGGTTGTACATGTCGGGGGGTCCTGAGGAGACGTTTGACACATCTGGGGGTCCTGGGGAGAGGTTTGACATCTCTGGGGGTCCTGGGGAGAGGTTTGACATGTCTGGGGGTCCTGGGGAGAGGTTTGACATGTCTGGGGTTCCTGAGAAGGGGTTTGACATGTCTGGGGGTCCTGAGGAGAGGTTTGACATGTCTGGGGGTCCTGAGGAGAGTTTTGACATGTCTGGGGGTCCTGGAGGACAGGTTCGACATGTCTGGGGGTTTTGAGGAGAGGTTTGACATGTCTGGGGTTCCTGAGGAGAGGTTTGACATGTCTGGAGGTCTTGGAGGACAGGTTTGAAATGTCTGGGGGTTTTGAGGAGAGGTTTGACATGTCTGGGGGTCCTGAGGAGAGGTTTGACATGTCTGGAGATCCTGGGGAGAGGTTTGACACGTCTGGGGGTCCTGGGGAGAGGTTTGACATCTCTGGGGGTCCTGGGGAGAGATTTGACATGTCTGGGGGTCCTGGGGAGAGGTTTGACATGTCTGGAGATCCTGGGGAGAGGTTTGACACGTCTGGGGGTCCTGGGGAGAGATTTGACATGTCTGGGGGTCCTGGGGAGAGGTTTGACATGTCTGGAGATCCTGGGGAGAGGTTTGAAATGTAAGGGGGTCCTGAGGAGAGGTTTGACACGTCTGGGGGTCCTGGGGAGAGGTTTGAGACATCTGGAGGTCCTGGGGAGAGATTAGACATGTCTGGGGGTTTTGAGGAGAGGTTTGACATGTCTGGGGGTCTTGGAGGACAGGTTTGAAATGTCTAGGGGTCCTGAGGAGAGGTTTGACACGTCTGGGGGTCCTGAGGAGAGGTTTGACACGTCTGGAGATCCTGAGGAGAGGTTTGACATGTCTGGGGGTCCTGGGGAGAGGTTTGACATGTCTGGGGGTCCTGGGGAGAGGTTTGACATGTCTGGGGGTCCTGAGGAGAGGTTTGACACATCTGGGGGTCCTGGGGACAGGTTTGACATGTCTGGGGGTCCCGAGGAGAGGTTTGACATGTCTGAGGGTCCTGAGAAGAGGTTTTACACATCTGGGGGTCCTGGGGAGAGGTTTGACATCTCTGGGGGTCCTGGGGAGAGGTTTGACATGTCTGAGGGTCCTGAGGAGAGGTTTGACATGTCTGGGTTCCTGAGAAGAGGTTTGACATGTCTGGGGGTCCTGAGGAGAGGTTTGACATGTCTGGGGGTCCTGAGGAGAGTTTTGACATGTCTGGGGGTCTTGGAGGACAGGTTCGACATGTCTGGGGGTTTTGAGGAGAGGTTTGACATGTCTGGAGATCCTGGGGAGAGGTTTGACACGTCTGGGGGTCCTGGAGAGAGGTTTGACACATCTGGAGGTCCTGGGGAGAGATTTGACATGTCTGGGGGTCCTGGGGAGAGGTTTGACACGTCTGGGGGTCCTGGGGAGAGGTTTGACACATCTGGAGGTCCTGGGGAGAGATTTGACATGTCTGGGGGTCCAGGGGAGAGGTTTGACATGTCTGGAGATCCTGGGGAGAGGTTTGACACGTCTGGGGGTCCTGGGGAGAGGTTTGACACATCTGGAGGTCCTGGGGAGAGATTTGACATGTCTGGGGGTCCTGGGGAGAGGTTTGACATGTCTGGGGGTCCTGGAGGACAGGTTCGACATGTCTGGGGGTCCTGAGGAGAGGTTTGACATGTCTGGGGGTCCTGGAGGACAGGTTCGACATGTCTGGGGGTCCTGAGGAGAGGTTTGACATGTCTGGGGGTCCTGAGGAGAGGTTTGACATGTCTGGGGTTCCTGAGAAGAGGTTTGACATGTCTGGGGGTCCTGAGGAGAGGTTTGACATGTCTGGGGGTCCTGAGGAGAGGTTTGACATGTCTGGGGGTCTTGGAGGACAGGTTCGACATGTCTGGGGGTTTTGAGGAGAGGTTTGACACGTCTGGAGATCCTGAGGAGAGGTTTGACATGTCTGGGGGTCCTGAGGAGAGGTTTGACATGTCTGGGGTTCCTGAGGAGAGTTTTGACATGTCTAGGGGTCTTGGAGGACAGGTTCGACATGTCTGGGGGTTTTGAGGAGAGGTTTGACACGTCTGGAGATCCTGAGGAGAGGTTTGACATGTCTGGGGGTCCTGGGGAAAGGTTTGACACGTCTGGAGATCCTGGGGAGAGGTCTGACATGTCTGGGGGTCCTGGGGAGAGGTTTGACATGTCTGGGGGTCCTGAGGAGAGGTTTGACACATCTGGGGGTCCTGGGGACAGGTTTGACATCTCTGGGGGTCCTGAGGAGAGGTTTGACATGTCTGAGGGTCCTGAGGAGAGGTTTGACACATCTGGGGGTCCTGGGGAGAGGTTTGACATGTCTGGGGGTCTTGGAGGACAGGTTTGAAATGTCTGGGGGTCCTGAGGAGAGGTTTGACATGTCTGGAGATCCTGAGGAGAGGTTTGACATGTCTGGGGATCCTGGGGAGAGGTTTGACATGTCTGGGGGTCCTGAGGAGAGGTTTGACACATCTGAGGGTCCTGGGGACAGGTTTGACATGTCTGGGGGTTTTGAGGAGAGGTTTGACACGTCTGGAGATCCTGAGGAGAGGTTTGACATGTCTGGGGGTCCTGGGGAAAGGTTTGACACGTCTGGAGATCCTGGGGAGAGGTCTGACATGTCTGGGGGTCTTGGAGGACAGGTTCGACATGTCTGGGGGTTTTGAGGAGAGGTTTGACACGTCTGGAGATCCTGAGGAGAGGTTTGACATGTCTGGGGGTCCTGGGGAAAGGTTTGACACGTCTGGAGATCCTGGGGAGAGGTCTGACATGTCTGGGGGGTCCTGGGGAGAGGTTTGACATGTCTGGGGGTCCTGAGGAGAGGTTTGACACATCTGGGGGTCCTGGGGACAGGTTTGACATCTCTGGGGGTCCTGAGGAGAGGTTTGACATGTCTGAGGGTCCTGAGGAGAGGTTTGACACATCTGGGGGTCCTGGGGAGAGGTTTGACATGTCTGGGGGTCTTGGAGGACATGTTTGAAATGTCTGGGGGTCCTGAGGAGAGGTTTGACATGTCTGGAGATCCTGAGGAGAGGTTTGACATGTCTGGGGATCCTGGGGAGAGGTTTGACATGTCTGAGGGTCCTGAGGAGAGGTTTGACACATCTGGGGATCCTGGGGAGAGGTGTGACATCTCTGGGGGTCCTGAGGAGAGGTTTGACATGTCTGAGGGTCCTGAGAAGAGGTTTGACATTTCTGGGGGTTCCTGAGGAGAGGTTTGACATGTCTGGGGGTCCTGAGGAGAGGTTTGACACATCTGGGGGTCCTGGGGAGAGGTTTGACATGTCTGGGGGTCTTGGAGGACATGTTTGAAATGTCTGGGGGTCCTGAGGAGAGGTTTGACATGTCTGGAGATCCTGAGGAGAGGTTTGACATGTCTGGGGATCCTGGGGAGAGGTTTGACATGTCTGGGGGTCCTGAGGAGAGGTTTGACACATCAGAGGGTCCTGGGGACAGGTTTGACATGTCTGGGGGTCCTGAGGAGAGGTTTGACATGTCTGAGGGTCCTGAGGAGAGGTTTGACACATCTGGGGGTCCTGAGGAGAGGTTTGACACATCTGGGGGTCCTGGGGAGAGGTTTGACATGTCTGGGGGTCTTGGAGGACATGTTTGAAATGTCTGGGGGTCCTGAGGAGAGGTTTGACATGTCTGGAGATCCTGAGGAGAGGTTTGACATGTCTGGGGATCCTGGGGAGAGGTTTGACATGTCTGGGGGTCCTGAGGAGAGGTTTGACATGTCTGGGGGTCTTGGAGGACAGGTTCGACATGTCTGGGGGTTTTGAGGAGAGGTTTGACACGTCTGGAGATCCTGAGGAGAGGTTTGACATGTCTGGGGGTCCTGAGGAGAGGTTTGACATGTCTGGGGTTCCTGAGGAGAGTTTTGACATGTCTAGGGGTCTTGGAGGACAGGTTCGACATGTCTGGGGGTTTTGAGGAGAGGTTTGACACGTCTGGAGATCCTGAGGAGAGGTTTGACATGTCTGGGGGTCCTGGGGAAAGGTTTGACACGTCTGGAGATCCTGGGGAGAGGTCTGACATGTCTGGGGGTCCTGGGGAGAGGTTTGACATGTCTGGGGGTCCTGAGGAGAGGTTTGACACATCTGGGGGTCCTGGGGACAGGTTTGACATCTCTGGGGGTCCTGAGGAGAGGTTTGACATGTCTGAGGGTCCTGAGGAGAGGTTTGACACATCTGGGGGTCCTGGGGAGAGGTTTGACATGTCTGGGGGTCTTGGAGGACAGGTTTGAAATGTCTGGGGGTCCTGAGGAGAGGTTTGACATGTCTGGAGATCCTGAGGAGAGGTTTGACATGTCTGGGGATCCTGGGGAGAGGTTTGACATGTCTGGGGGTCCTGAGGAGAGGTTTGACACATCTGAGGGTCCTGGGGACAGGTTTGACATGTCTGGGGGTTTTGAGGAGAGGTTTGACACGTCTGGAGATCCTGAGGAGAGGTTTGACATGTCTGGGGGTCCTGGGGAAAGGTTTGACACGTCTGGAGATCCTGGGGAGAGGTCTGACATGTCTGGGGGTCTTGGAGGACAGGTTCGACATGTCTGGGGGTTTTGAGGAGAGGTTTGACACGTCTGGAGATCCTGAGGAGAGGTTTGACATGTCTGGGGGTCCTGGGGAAAGGTTTGACACGTCTGGAGATCCTGGGGAGAGGTCTGACATGTCTGGGGGTCCTGGGGAGAGGTTTGACATGTCTGGGGGTCCTGAGGAGAGGTTTGACACATCTGGGGGTCCTGGGGACAGGTTTGACATCTCTGGGGGTCCTGAGGAGAGGTTTGACATGTCTGAGGGTCCTGAGGAGAGGTTTGACACATCTGGGGGTCCTGGGGAGAGGTTTGACATGTCTGGGGGTCTTGGAGGACATGTTTGAAATGTCTGGGGGTCCTGAGGAGAGGTTTGACATGTCTGGAGATCCTGAGGAGAGGTTTGACATGTCTGGGGATCCTGGGGAGAGGTTTGACATGTCTGAGGGTCCTGAGGAGAGGTTTGACACATCTGGGGGTCCTGGGGAGAGGTTTGACATCTCTGGGGGTCCTGAGGAGAGGTTTGACATGTCTGAGGGTCCTGAGAAGAGGTTTGACATTTCTGGGGGTTCCTGAGGAGAGGTTTGACATGTCTGGGGGTCCTGAGGAGAGGTTTGACACATCTGGGGGTCCTGGGGAGAGGTTTGACATGTCTGGGGGTCTTGGAGGACATGTTTGAAATGTCTGGGGGTCCTGAGGAGAGGTTTGACATGTCTGGAGATCCTGAGGAGAGGTTTGACATGTCTGGGGATCCTGGGGAGAGGTTTGACATGTCTGGGGGTCCTGAGGAGAGGTTTGACACATCTGAGGGTCCTGGGGACAGGTTTGACATGTCTGGGGGTCCTGAGGAGAGGTTTGACATGTCTGAGGGTCCTGAGGAGAGGTTTGACACATCTGGGGGTCCTGAGGAGAGGTTTGACACATCTGGGGGTCCTGGGGAGAGGTTTGACATGTCTGGGGGTCTTGGAGGACATGTTTGAAATGTCTGGGGGTCCTGAGGAGAGGTTTGACATGTCTGGAGATCCTGAGGAGAGGTTTGACATGTCTGGGGATCCTGGGGAGAGGTTTGACATGTCTGGGGGTCCTGAGGAGAGGTTTGACACATCTGAGGGTCCTGGGGACAGGTTTGACATGTCTGGGGGTCCTGAGGAGAGGTTTGACATGTCTGAGGGTCCTGAGGAGAGGTTTGACACATCTGGGGGTCCTGGGGAGAGGTTTGACATCTCTGGGGGTCCTGAGGAGAGGTTTGACATGTCTGAGGGTCCTGAGAAGAGGTTTGACATTTCTGGGGGTTCCTGAGGAGAGGTTTGACATGTCTGGGGGTCCTGAGGAGAGTTTTGACATGTCTGGGGGTCTTGGAGGACAGGTTCGAAATGTCTGGGGGTTTTGAGGAGAGGTTTGACATGTCTGGAGATCCTGGGGAGAGGTTTGACACGTCTGGGGGTCCTGGGGAGAGGTTTGACACATCTGGAGGTCCTGGGGAGAGATTCGACATGTCTGGGGGTCCTGGGGAGAGGTTTGACACGTCTGGGGGTCCTGGGGAGAGGTTTGACACATCTGGAGGCCCTGGGGAGAGATTTGACATGTCTGGGGGTCCAGGGGAGAGGTTTGACATGTCTGGAGATCCTGGGGAGAGGTTTGACACGTCTGGGGGTCCTGGGGAGAGGTTTGACACGTCTGGAGGTCCTGGGGAGAGATTTGACATGTCTGGGGGTCCTGGGGAGAGGTTTGACATGTCTGGGGGTCCTGAGGAGAGGTTTGACATGTCTGGGGGTCCCGGAGGACAGGTTCGACATGTCTGGGGGTCCTGAGGAGAGGTTTGACATGTCTGGGGGGTCCTGGGGAGAGGTTTGACATCTCTGGGGGTCTTGGGGAGAGGTTTGACACGTCTGGGGGTCCTGGGGAGAGGTTTGACATGTCTGGAGATCCTGGGGAGAGGTTTGAAATGTCTGGGGGTCCTGAGGAGAGGTTTGACACGTCTGGGGGTCCTGGGGAGAGGTTTGACACATCTGGAGGTCCTGGGTAGAGATTTGACATGTCTGGGGGTCCTGAGGAGAGGTTTGACATGTCTGGGGGTCCTGAGGAGAGGTTTGACACATCTGGGGGTCATGGGGACAGGATTGACATCTCTGGGGGTCCTGAGGAGAGGTTTGAAATGTCTGAGGGTCCTGAGGAGAGGTTTGACACATCTGGGGGGTCCTGGGGAGAGGTTTGACATGTCTGGGGGTCTTGGAGGACAGGTTTGAAATGTCTGGGGGTCCTGAGGAGAGGTTTGACACATCTGGGGGTCCTGGGGACAGGTTTGACATGTCTGGGGGTCCTGGGGAGAGGTTTGACATGTCTGAGGGTCCTGAGGAGAGGTTTGAAACATCTGGGGGTCCTGGGGAGAGGTTTGACATCTCTGGGGGTCCTGAGGAGAGGTTTGACATGTCTGAGGGTCCTGAGGAGAGGTTTGACATGTCTGGGGTTCCTGAGAAGAGATTTGACATGTCTGGGGGTCCTGAGGAGAGGTTTGACATGTCTGGGGGTCCTGAGGAGAGTTTTGACATGTCTGGGGGTCTTGGAGGACAGGTTCGACATGTCTGGGGGTTTTGAGGAGAGGTTTGACACGTCTGGAGATCCTGAGGAGAGGTTTGACATGTCTGGGGGTCCTGGGGAAAGGTTTGACACGTCTGGAGGTCCAGGGGAGAGGTCTGACATGTCTGGGGGTCCTGGGGAGAGGTTTGACATGTCTGGGGGGACCTGAAGAGAGGTTTGACACATCTGGGGGTCCTGGGGACAGATTTGACATCTCTGGGGGTCCTGAGGAGAGGTTTGACATGTCTGAGGGTCCTGAGGAGAGGTTTGACACATCTGGGGGTCCTGGGGAGAGGTTTGACATGTCTGGGGGTCTTGGAGGACAGGTTTGAAATGTCTGGGGGTCCTGAGGAGAGGTTTGACACGTCTGGGGGTCCTGGGGACAGGTTTGACATCTCTGGGGGTCCTGAGGAGAGGTTTGACATGTCTGAGGGTCCTGAGGAGAAGTTTGACACATCTGGGGGTCCTGGGGAGAGGTTTGACATGTCTGGGGGTCTTGGAGGACAGGTTTGAAATGTCTGGGGGTCCTGAGGAGAGGTTTGACACGTCTGGAGATCCTGAGGAGAGGTTTGACATGTCTGGGGGTCCTGGGGAAAGGTTTGACACGTCTGGAGGTCCTGGGGAGAGGTCTGACATGTCTGGGGGTCCTGGGGAGAGGTTTGACATGTCTGGGGGTCCTGAGGAGAGGTTTGACACATCTGGGGGTCCTGGGGAGAGGTTTGAAATGTCTGAGGGTCCTGAGGAGAGGTTTGACACATCTGGGGGTCCTGGGGAGAGGTTTGACATGTCTGGGGGTCTTGGAGGACAGGTTTGAAATGTCTGGGGGTCCTGAGGAGAGGTTTGACACATCTGGGGGTCCTGGGGACAGGTTTGACATGTCTGGGGGTCCTGGGGAGAGGTTTGACATGTCTGAGGGTCCTGAGGAGAGGTTTGAAACATCTGGGGGTCCTGGGGAGAGGTTTGACATCTCTGGGGGTCCTGAGGAGAGGTTTGACATGTCTGAGGGTCCTGAGGAGAGGTTTGACATGTCTGGGGTTCCTGAGAAGAGATTTGACATGTCTGGGGGTCCTGAGGAGAGGTTTGACATGTCTGGGGGTCCTGAGGAGAGTTTTGACATGTCTGGGGGTCTTGGAGGACAGGTTCGACATGTCTGGGGGTTTTGAGGAGAGGTTTGACACGTCTGGAGATCCTGAGGAGAGGTTTGACATGTCTGGGGGTCCTGGGGAAAGGTTTGACACGTCTGGAGGTCCAGGGGAGAGGTCTGACATGTCTGGGGGTCCTGGGGAGAGGTTTGACATGTCTGGGGGACCTGAAGAGAGGTTTGACACATCTGGGGGTCCTGGGGACAGATTTGACATCTCTGGGGGTCCTGAGGAGAGGTTTGACATGTCTGAGGGTCCTGAGGAGAGGTTTGACACATCTGGGGGTCCTGGGGAGAGGTTTGACATGTCTGGGGGTCTTGGAGGACAGGTTTGAAATGTCTGGGGGTCCTGAGGAGAGGTTTGACACGTCTGGGGGTCCTGGGGACAGGTTTGACATCTCTGGGGGTCCTGAGGAGAGGTTTGACATGTCTGAGGGTCCTGAGGAGAAGTTTGACACATCTGGGGGTCCTGGGGAGAGGTTTGACATGTCTGGGGGTCTTGGAGGACAGGTTTGAAATGTCTGGGGGTCCTGAGGAGAGGTTTGACACGTCTGGAGATCCTGAGGAGAGGTTTGACATGTCTGGGGGTCCTGGGGAAAGGTTTGACACGTCTGGAGGTCCTGGGGAGAGGTCTGACATGTCTGGGGGTCCTGGGGAGAGGTTTGACATGTCTGGGGGTCCTGAGGAGAGGTTTGACACATCTGGGGGTCCTGGGGAGAGGTTTGACATCTCTGGGGGTCCTGAGGAGAGGTTTGACATGTCTGAGGGTCCTGAGGAGAGGTTTGACACGTCTGGAGGTCCTGGGGAGAGGTCTGACATGTCTGGGGGTCCTGGGGAGAGGTTTGACATGTCTGGGGGCCCTGAGGAGAGGTTTGACACATCTGGGGGTCCTGGGGAGCAGTTTGACATCTCTGGGGGTCCTGAGGAGAGGTTTGACATGTCTGGGGGTCCTGAGGAGAGGTTTGACATGTCTGGGGGTCCTGAGGAGAGGTTTGACATGTCTGAGGGTCCTGAGGAGAGGATTTGAACTTGTCTGGGGTTCCTGAGAAGAGGTTTGACATGTCTGGGGGTCCTGAGGAGAGGTTTGACACATCTGGGGGTCCTGGGGACAGGTTTGACATGTCTGGGGATCCTGAGGAGAGGTTTGACATGTCTGAGGGTCCTGAGGAGAGGTTTGACATGTCTGAGGGTCCTGAGGAGAGGATTTGAACTTGTCTGGGGTTCCTGAGAAGAGGTTTGACATGTCTGGGGGTCCTGAGGAGAGGTTTGACACATCTGGGGGTCCTGGGGACAGGTTTGAAATGTCTGGGGGTCCTGAGGAGAGGTTTGACACGTCTGGGGGTCCTGGGGACAGGTTTGACATCTCTGGGGGTCCTGAGGAGAGGTTTGACATGTCTGAGGGTCCTGAGGAGAAGTTTGACACATCTGGGGGTCCTGGGGAGAGGTTTGACATGTCTGGGGGTCTTGGAGGACAGGTTTGAAATGTCTGGGGGTCCTGAGGAGAGGTTTGACACGTCTGGAGATCCTGAGGAGAGGTTTTACATGTCTGGGGGTCCTGGGGAAAGGTTTGACACGTCTGGAGGTCCTGGGGAGAGGTCTGACATGTCTGGGGGTCCTGGGGAGAGGTTTGACATGTCTGGGGGTCCTGAGGAGAGGTTTGACACATCTGGGGGTCCTGGGGAGAGGTTTGACATCTCTGGGGGTCCGGAGGAGAGGTTTGACATGTCTGAGGGTCCTGAGGAGAGGTTTGACACGTCTGGAGGTCCTGGGGAGAGGTCTGACATGTCTGGGGGTCCTGGGGAGAGGTTTGACATGTCTGGGGGTCCCTGAGGAGAGGTTTGACACATCTGGGGGTCCTGGGGAGAAGTTTGACATCTCTGGGGGTCCTGAGGAGAGGTTTGACATGTCTGGGGGTCCTGAGGAGAGGTTTGACATGTCTGGGGGTCCTGAGGAGAGGTTTGACATGTCTGAGGGTCCTGAGGAGAGGATTTGAACTTGTCTGGGGTTCCTGAGAAGAGGTTTGACATGTCTGGGGGTCCTGAGGAGAGGTTTGACACATCTGGGGGTCCTGGGGACAGGTTTGACATGTCTGGGGGTCCTGAGGAGAGGTTTGACATGTCTGAGGGTCCTGAGGAGAGGTTTGACACATCTGGGGGTCCTGGGGAGAGGTTTGACATCTCTGGGGGTCCTGAGGAGAGGTTTGACATGTCTGAGGGTCCTGAGGAGAGGTTTGACATGTCTGGGGTTCCTGAGAAGAGGTTTGACATGTCTGGGGGTCCTGAGGAGAGGTTTGACATGTCTGGGGGTCCTGAGGAGAGTTTTGACATGTCTGGGGGTCTTGGAGGACAGGTTCGACATGTCTGGGGGTTTTGAGGAGAGGTTTGACACGTCTGGAGGTCCTGAGGAGAGGTTTGACATGTCTGGGGTCCTGGGGAAAGGTTTGACACGTCTGAAGGTCCTGGGGAGAGGTCTGACATGTCTGGGGGTCCTGGGGAGAGGTTTGACATGTCTGGGGGTCCTGAGGAGAGGTTTGACACATCTGGGGGTCCTGGGGACAGGTTTGACATCTCTGGGGGTCCTGAGGAGAGGTTTGACATGTCTGAGGGTCCTGAGGAGAGGTTTGACACATCTGGGGGTCCTGGGGAGAGGTTTGACATGTCTGGGGGTCTTGGAGGACAGGTTTGAAATGTCTGGGGGTCCTGAGGAGAGGTTTGACATGTCTGGAGATCCTGAGGAGAGGTTTGACATGTCTGGGGGTCTTGGAGGACAGGTTCGACATGTCTGGGGGTTTTGAGGAGAGGTTTGACATGTCTGGGGGTCTTGGAGGACAGGTTTGAAATGTCTGGGGGTCCTGAGGAGAGGTTTGACACGTCTGGAGATCCTGAGGAGAGGTTTGACATGTCTGGGGGTCCTGAGGAAAGGTTTGACACGTCTGGAGGTCCTGGGGAGAGGTCTGACATGTCTGGGGGTCCTGAGGAGAGGTTTGACATGTCTGGGGGTCCTGAGGAGAGGTTTGACATGTCTGGAGATCCTGGGGAGAGGTTTGACACGTCTGGGGGTTCTGGGGAGAGGTTTGACACATCTGGAGGTCCTGGGGAGAGGTTTGACATCTCTGGGGGTCCTGAGGAGAGGTTTGACATGTCTGAGGGTCCTGAGGAGAGGTTTGACACGTCTGGAGGTCCTGGGGAGAGGTCTGACATGTCTGGGGGTCCTGGGGAGAGGTTTGACATGTCTGGGGGTCCTGAGGAGAGGTTTGACACATCTGGGGGTCCTGGGGAGAAGTTTGACATCTCTGGGGGTCCTGAGGAGAGGTTTGACATGTCTGGGGGTCCTGAGGAGAGGTTTGACATGTCTGGGGGTCCTGAGGAGAGGTTTGACATGTCTGAGGGTCCTGAGGAGAGGATTTGAACTTGTCTGGGGTTCCTGAGAAGAGGTTTGACATGTCTGGGGGTCCTGAGGAGAGGTTTGACACATCTGGGGGTCCTGGGGACAGGTTTGACATGTCTGGGGGTCCTGAGGAGAGGTTTGACATGTCTGAGGGTCCTGAGGAGAGGTTTGACACATCTGGGGGTCCTGGGGAGAGGTTTGACATCTCTGGGGGTCCTGAGGAGAGGTTTGACATGTCTGAGGGTCCTGAGGAGAGGTTTGACATGTCTGGGGTTCCTGAGAAGAGGTTTGACATGTCTGGGGGTCCTGAGGAGAGGTTTGACATGTCTGGGGGTCCTGAGGAGAGTTTTGACATGTCTGGGGGTCTTGGAGGACAGGTTCGACATGTCTGGGGGTTTTGAGGAGAGGTTTGACACGTCTGGAGGTCCTGAGGAGAGGTTTGACATGTCTGGGGGTCCTGGGGAAAGGTTTGACACGTCTGAAGGTCCTGGGGAGAGGTCTGACATGTCTGGGGGTCCTGGGGAGAGGTTTGACATGTCTGGGGGTCCTGAGGAGAGGTTTGACACATCTGGGGTCCTGGGGACAGGTTTGACATCTCTGGGGGTCCTGAGGAGAGGTTTGACATGTCTGAGGGTCCTGAGGAGAGGTTTGACACATCTGGGGGTCCTGGGGAGAGGTTTGACATGTCTGGGGGTCTTGGAGGATAGGTTTGAAATGTCTGGGGGTCCTGAGGAGAGGTTTGACATGTCTGGAGATCCTGAGGAGAGGTTTGACATGTCTGGGGGTCTTGGAGGACAGGTTCGACATGTCTGGGGGTTTTGAGGAGAGGTTTGACATGTCTGGGGGTCTTGGAGGACAGGTTTGAAATGTCTGGGGGTCCTGAGGAGAGGTTTGACACGTCTGGAGATCCTGAGGAGAGGTTTGACATGTCTGGGGGTCCTGAGGAGAGGTTTGACATGTCTGGGGGTCCTGAGGAGAGGTTTGACATGTCTGGGGGTCCTGAGGAGAGGTTTGACATGTCTGAGGGTCCTGAGGAGAGGATTTGAACTTGTCTGGGGTTCCTGAGAAGAGGTTTGACATGTCTGGGGGTCCTGAGGAGAGGTTTGACACATCTGGGGGTCCTGGGGACAGGTTTGACATGTCTGGGGGTCCTGAGGAGAGGTTTGACATGTCTGAGGGTCCTGAGGAGAGGTTTGACACATCTGGGGGTCCTGGGGAGAGGTTTGACATCTCTGGGGGTCCTGAGGAGAGGTTTGACATGTCTGAGGGTCCTGAGGAGAGGTTTGACATGTCTGGGGTTCCTGAGAAGAGGTTTGACATGTCTGGGGGTCCTGAGGAGAGGTTTGACATGTCTGGGGGTCCTGAGGAGAGTTTTGACATGTCTGGGGGTCTTGGAGGACAGGTTCGACATGTCTGGGGGTTTTGAGGAGAGGTTTGACACGTCTGGAGGTCCTGAGGAGAGGTTTGACATGTCTGGGGGTCCTGGGGAAAGGTTTGACACGTCTGAAGGTCCTGGGGAGAGGTCTGACATGTCTGGGGGTCCTGGGGAGAGGTTTGACATGTCTGGGGGTCCTGAGGAGAGGTTTGACACATCTGGGGGTCCTGGGGACAGGTTTGACATCTCTGGGGGTCCTGAGGAGAGGTTTGACATGTCTGAGGGTCCTGAGGAGAGGTTTGACACATCTGGGGGTCCTGGGGAGAGGTTTGACATGTCTGGGGGTCTTGGAGGACAGGTTTGAAATGTCTGGGGGTCCTGAGGAGAGGTTTGACATGTCTGGAGATCCTGAGGAGAGGTTTGACATGTCTGGGGGTCTTGGAGGACAGGTTCGACATGTCTGGGGGTTTTGAGGAGAGGTTTGACATGTCTGGGGGTCTTGGAGGACAGGTTTGAAATGTCTGGGGGTCCTGAGGAGAGGTTTGACACATCTGGAGATCCTGAGGAGAGGTTTGACATGTCTGGGGGTCCTGAGGAAAGGTTTGACACGTCTGGAGGTCCTGGGGAGAGGTCTGACATGTCTGGGGGTCCTGAGGAGAGGTTTGACATGTCTGGGGGTCCTGAGGAGAGGTTTGACATGTCTGGAGATCCTGGGGAGAGGTTTGACACGTCTGGGGGTTCTGGGGAGAGGTTTGACACATCTGGAGGTCCTGGGGAGAGGTTTGACATCTCTGGGGGTCCTGAGGAGAGGTTTGACATGTCTGAGGGTCCTGAGGAGAGGTTTGACACGTCTGGAGGTCCTGGGGAGAGGTCTGACATGTCTGGGGGTCCTGGGGAGAGGTTTGACATGTCTGGGGGTCCTGAGGAGAGGTTTGACACATCTGGGGGTCCTGGGGAGAAGTTTGACATCTCTGGGGGTCCTGAGGAGAGGTTTGACATGTCTGGGGGTCCTGAGGAGAGGTTTGACATGTCTGGGGGTCCTGAGGAGAGGTTTGACATGTCTGAGGGTCCTGAGGAGAGGATTTGAACTTGTCTGGGGTTCCTGAGAAGAGGTTTGACATGTCTGGGGGTCCTGAGGAGAGGTTTGACACATCTGGGGGTCCTGGGGACAGGTTTGACATGTCTGGGGGTCCTGAGGAGAGGTTTGACATGTCTCAGGGTCCTGAGGAGAGGTTTGACACATCTGGGGGTCCTGGGGAGAGGTTTGACATCTCTGGGGGTCCTGAGGAGAGGTTTGACATGTCTGAGGGTCCTGAGGAGAGGTTTGACATGTCTGGGGTTCCTGAGAAGAGGTTTGACATGTCTGGGGGTCCTGGGGAAAGGTTTGACACGTCTGAAGGTCCTGGGGAGAGGTCTGACATGTCTGGGGGTCCTGGGGAGAGGTTTGACATGTCTGGGGGTCCTGAGGAGAGGTTTGACACATCTGGGGGTCCTGGGGACAGGTTTGACATCTCTGGGGGTCCTGAGGAGAGGTTTGACATGTCTGAGGGTCCTGAGGAGAGGTTTGACACATCTGGGGGTCCTGGGGAGAGGTTTGACATGTCTGGGGGTCTTGGAGGACAGGTTTGAAATGTCTGGGGGTCCTGAGGAGAGGTTTGACATGTCTGGAGATCCTGAGGAGAGGTTTGACATGTCTGGGGGTCTTGGAGGACAGGTTCGACATGTCTGGGGGTTTTGAGGAGAGGTTTGACATGTCTGGGGGTCTTGGAGGACAGGTTTGAAATGTCTGGGGGTCCTGAGGAGAGGTTTGACACGTCTGGAGATCCTGAGGATAGGTTTGACATGTCTGGGGGTCCTGAGGAAAGGTTTGACACGTCTGGAGGTCCTGGGGAGAGGTCTGACATGTCTGGGGGTCCTGGGGAGAGGTTTGACATGTCTGGGGGTCCTGAGGAGAGGTTTGACACATCTGGGGGTCCTGGGGAGAGGTTTGACATCTCTGGGGGTCCTGAGGAGAGGTTTGACATGTCTGAGGGTCCTGAGGAGAGGTTTGACACGTCTGGAGGTCCTGGGGAGAGGTCTGACATGTCTGGGGGTCCTGGGGAGAGGTTTGACATGTCTGGGGGTCCTGAGGAGAGGTTTGACATGTCTGGGGGTCCTGAGGAGAGTTTTGACATGTCTGGGGGTCCTGGAGGACAGGTTCGACATGTCTGGGGGTCCTGAGGAGAGGTTTGACATGTCTGGGGGTCCTGAGGAGAGGTTTGACATGTCTGGGGGTCCTGAGGAGAGGTTTGACATGTCTGGAGATCCTGGGGAGAGGTTTGACACGTCTGGGGGTTCTGGGGAGAGGTTTGACACATCTGGAGGTCCTGGGGAGAGGTTTGACATTTCTGGGGGTCCTGAGGAGAGGTTTGACATGTCTGAGGGTCCTGAGGAGAGGTTTGACACGTCTGGAGGTCCTGGGGAGAGGTCTGACATGTCTGGGGGTCCTGGGGAGAGGTTTGACATGTCTGGGGGTCCTGAGGAGAGGTTTGACACATCTGGGGGTCCTGGGGAGAGGTTTGACATCTCTGGGGGTCCTGAGGAGAGGTTTGACATGTCTGGGGGTCCTGAGGAGAGGTTTGACATGTCTGGGGGTCCTGAGGAGAGGTTTGACATGTCTGAGGGTCCTGAGGAGAGGATTTGACATGTCTGGGGTTCCTGAGAAGAGGTTTGACATGTCTGGGGGTCCTGAGGAGAGGTTTGACATGTCTGGGGTTCCTGAGGAGAGTTTTGACATGTCTGGGGGTCTTGGAGGACAGGTTCGACATGTCTGGGGGTTTTGAGGAGAGGTTTGACATGTCTGGGGGTCCTGAGAAGAGGTTTGACATGTCTGGAGATCCTGGGGAGAGGTTTGACACGTCTGGGGGTCCTGGGGAGAGGTTTGACACATCTGGAGGTCCTGGGGAGAGATTTGACATGTCTGGGGGTCCTGGGGAGAGGTTTGACACGTCTGGAGATCCTGAGGAGAGGTTTGACATGTCTGGGGGTCCTGGGGAGAGGTTTGACATGTCTGGGGGTCCTGAGGAGAGGTTTGACATGTCTGAGGGTCCTGAGGAGAGGTTTGACATGTCTGGGGGTCCTGAGGAGAGTTTTGACATGTCTGGGGGTCCTGGAGGACAGGTTCGACATGTTTGGGGGTTTTGAGGAGAGGTTTGACATGTCTGGGGGTCCTGAGAAGAGGTTTGAGATGTCTGGGGATCTTGGGGAGAGGTTTGACATGTCTGGGGGTCCTGAGGAGGGGTTTGACACATCTGGGGGTCCTGGGGAGAGGTTTGACACATCAGGGGGTCCTGGGGAGAGGTTTGACATGTCTGGGGGTCCTGGGGAGAGGTTTGACATATCTGGGGGTCCTGGGGAGAGGTTTGACATCTCTGGGGGTCCTGAGTAGAGGTTGACATGTCTGAGGGTCCTGAGGAGAGGTTTGACACATCGGGGGGTCCAAGGGAGAGGTTTGACATCTCTGGGGGTCCTGAGGAGAGGTTTGACATGTCTGAGGGTCCTGAGGAGAGGTTTGACATGTCTGGGGTTCCTGAGAAGAGGTTTGACATGTCTGGGGGTCCTGAGGAGAGGTTTGACATGTCTGGGGGTCCTGAGGAGAGTTTTGACATGTCTGGGGGTCCTGGAGGACAGGTTCAACATGTCTGGGGGTTTTGAGGAGAGGTGTGACATGTCTGGGGGTCCTGAGAAGAGGTTTGATATGTCTGGGGGTCCTGGGGAGAGATTTGACATGTCTGGGGGTCCTGGGGAGAGGTTTGACACATCTGGAGGTCCTGGGGAGAGATTTGACATGTCTGGGGGTCCTGGGGAGAGGTTTGACACGTCTGGAGATCCTGAGGAGAGGTTTGACATGTCTGGGGGTCCTGGGGAGAGGTTTGACATGTCTGGGGGTCCTGAGGAGAGGTTTGACATGTCTGAGGGTCCTGAGGAGAGGTTTGACATGTCTGGGGGTCCTGAGGAGAGTTTTGACATGTCTGGGGGTCCTGGAGGACAGGTTCGACATGTTTGGGGGTTTTGAGGAGAGGTTTGACATGTCTGGGGGTCCTGAGAAGAGGTTTGAGATGTCTGGGGATCTTGGGGAGAGGTTTGACATGTCTGGGGGTCCTGAGGAGGGGTTTGACACATCTGGGGGTCCTGGGGAGAGGTTTGACACATCAGGGGGTCCTGGGGAGAGGTTTGACATGTCTGGGGGTCCTGGGGAGAGGTTTGACATATCTGGGGGTCCTGGGGAGAGGTTTGACATCTCTGGGGGTCCTGAGTAGAGGTTGACATGTCTGAGGGTCCTGAGGAGAGGTTTGACACATCGGGGGGTCCAAGGGAGAGGTTTGACATCTCTGGGGGTCCTGAGGAGAGGTTTGACATGTCTGAGGGTCCTGAGGAGAGGTTTGACATGTCTGGGGTTCCTGAGAAGAGGTTTGACATGTCTGGGGGTCCTGAGGAGAGGTTTGACATGTCTGGGGGTCCTGAGGAGAGTTTTGACATGTCTGGGGGTCCTGGAGGACAGGTTCAACATGTCTGGGGGTTTTGAGGAGAGGTGTGACATGTCTGGGGGTCCTGAGAAGAGGTTTGATATGTCTGGGGGTCCTGAGGAGAGGTTTGACATGTTTGGAGATCCTGGGGAGAGGTTTGACACGTCTGGGGGTCCTGGGGAGAGGTTTGACACATCTGGAGGTCCTGGGGAGAGATTTGACATGTCTGGGGGTCCTGGGGAGAGGTTTGACATGTCTGGAGATCCTGGGGAGAGGTTTGACACGTCTGGGGGTCCTGGGGAGAGGTTTGACATGTCTGAGGTTCCTGAGGAGAGTTTTGACATGTCTGGGGGTCCTGAGAAGAGGTTTGACATGTCTGGGGGTCCTGGAGGACAGGCCCGACATGTCTGGGGGTCTTGAGGAGAGGTTTGACATGTCTGGGGGTCTTGAGGAGAGTTTTGACATGTCTGGGGGTCCTGAGGAGAGGTTTGACATGTCTGGGGGTCCTGGAGGACAGGCCCGACATGTCTGGGGGTCCTGAGGAGAGGTTTGACATGTCTGGGGGTCTTGAGGACAGGTTTGACATGGCTTGGAAAAGGTTATTCTGGTAGATTCCTCTTCATGTGTTAATTCATGTTAAAATTCCCCTCCCCAGATTCCTGGACTAAAGCCGTCTTACCGACACAGTAGGGGAAGGTTTATCAGGCCATAAGTACACACACACACACACACACAATACACGTAGAAGGGTTAACAGGCCATAGGTAAACACACAGACTAATACCACTGTTTCATGACCGAGCAAACCTCTCCTCAGTGTGTGTGTGTGTGTGTGTGTGTGTGTGTGTGTGTGTGTGTGTGTGTGTGTGTGTGTGTGTGTGTGTGTGTGTGTGTGTGTGTGTGTGTGTGTGTGTGTGTGTGTGTGTGTGTGTGTGTGTGTGTGTGTGTGTGTGTGGTGTGATAGCACTATCACCTGTGCCAGGCAGGACGAGAGAACACCGGATAACACACTAACTGATACACAACACACACTCCCTGATATGGTTACACGCACACACACACACACACACACATACACACAAACACACAAACACACAAACACACAAACACACACACACAGAGGAGAGGTTTGGGAAACTGTTGTTCCTACCATAGAAACCACATAGTTAAAATGGATTAAAATGGATTAAAATGGATTAAATTGTTATTTTTCATCAACAGTCTACACAAAATATTCACACACCTGAGTCAATACATGTTAGAATCACCTTTGGCAGTGATTACAGCCGTGAGTCTTTCTGGGTAAGTCTCTAAGAGTGATTACAGCCGTGAGTCTTTCTGGGTAAGTCTCTAAGAGTGATTACAGCCGTGAGTCTTTCTGGGTAAGTCTCTAAGAGTGATTATAGCCGTGAGTCTTTCTGGGTAAGTCTCTAAGAGTGATTACAGCTGTTGTCTTTCTGGGTAAGTCTCTAAGAGTGATTACAGCTGTGAATCTTTCTGGGTAAGTCTCTAAGAGTGATTACAGCTGTGAGTCTTTCTGGGTAAGTCTCTAAGAGTGATTACAGCTGTGAGTCTTTCTGGGTAAGTCTCTAAGAGTGATTACAGCTGTGAGTCTTTCTGGGTAAGTCTCTAAGAGTGATTACAGCTGTGAGTCTTTCTGGGTAAGTCTCTAAGAGTGATTACAGCTGTGAGTCTTTCTGGGTAAGTCTCTAAGAGTGATTACAGCCGTGAGTCTTTCTGGGTAAGTTTCTAAGAGCTTTACACACCTGGATTGTACAATATTTGCACATTATAATTTTTGGTGTAGTAGACCTTACAGTGAAATGCTGAATACAACAGGTGTAGTAGACCTGACAGTGAAATGCTGAATACAACAGGTGTAGTAGACCTGACAGTGAAATGCTGAATACAACAGGTGTAGTAGACCTGACAGTGAAATGCTGAATACAACAGGTGTATTGAGTCAATGTGGAGGCTATATACATGGGTTACCGGTACAGAGTCAACGTGGAGGCTATATACAGGGTATTACGGTACAGAGTCAATGTGGAGGCTATATACAGGTGGTACCGGTACAGCAGCTACGGGTGGGAGTGTGTGTGTGTGTGTGTGTGTGTGTGTGTGTGTGTGTGTGTGTGTGTGTGTGTGTGTGTGTGTGTGTGTGTGTGTGTGTGTGTGTGTGTGTGTGTGTGTGTGTGTGTGTGTGTGTGTGTGTGTGTGCGACTCAGTACCTGTGCTGTTAGGTGTGGCTGCCTTCAGGCGGACATTACTTCCCAGAGTTCCGAGGTGGGACGGGTCAGAGGTCATGCTCCGTGTCTCTGTGGCGACAGGGGCGGTGGGAGGGGACATCTCAGCTGGGGGATTCATCACCTCCTACTGACTCTGGGGTCGGGGGAAGGTGGGAGAGAGGAGAGGAGGATGAACATATACAGTAACATCTCATCATCATCGTCATCAATAGACAGATGGACGTCACGCTGTAGAACCACATCTCCCAATTCACAATGCCGCTCTCCTCAAGAGTTCCAACCATCAAGAGTTCCAACCATCAGGAGTTCCAACCATCAAGAGTTCCAACCCTCAAGAGTTCCAACCCTCAAGAGTTCCAACCATCAAGAGTTCCAACCATCAAGAGTTCCAACCATCAAGAGTTCCAACCCTCAAGAGTTCCAACCCTCAAGAGTTCCAACCATCAAGAGTTCCAACTCAAGAGTTCCAACCATCAAGAGTTCCAACTCAAGAGTTCCAACCATCAAGAGTTCCAACCATCAAGAGTTCCAACTCAAGAGTTCCAACCCTCAAGAGTTCCAACCCTCAAGAGTTCCAACCCTCAAGAGTTCCAACCCTTGCGCCACTGAAAAAGGCCTTAATTTACACAAGGGGTGTCACTTCAGGCTGAGTATTGAGTTTCAGAAATCTGCATCTGCTACACAGGCACAACATTTTGTTTTATTTTTATTCTGCTATCAATCGTATATTTACAGAACTACAGCCTTCAGGCTGAAGAAGACGAGCATTAACTATATACAGTGCCTTCAAGAAATTATTCAGACCCCCCTTGACTTATTCCACATTTTGTTGTGTTACAGCCTGAATTCAAAATGGATTCTACACACAATTCCGATAATGACATCATAATTCCCCATAATGACATCACAATACCCCATAATGACATCACAATTCCCCATAATGACAAAGTGAAAACAGGTTCTTAGAATTATTGAAAATTAAATACAGAAATATCTCATTTACATAAGTAAATTACGTGACATCAGTCAAAACACCTCGAAGCATTTCGCAAGCATTTCACTACACTCGCATTAACATCTGCTAACCATGTGTATGTGACAAATACATTTAGATTTGATTTAAAAACAAGACATGTTATCAAGAACAAGATCAAATGAGCTGAAATGAGCCACACGATTCACCACATGGCAGTTTGTTGTCGCTGCTGCTAGTTATCGGGGCCATCCAGAACAACACACAGCCTTCGGGCCATCCAGAACAACACACAGCCTTCGGGCCATCCAGAACAACACACAGCTTTCGGGCTCTGGTCTAAAGTAGTGTACTATATAGGGAATAGGGCTCTGGTCTAAAGTAGTGTACTATATAGAGAATAGGGCTCTGGTCTAAAGTAGTACAATATATAGGGAATAGGGCTCTGGTCTAAAGTAGTGTACTATATAGAGAATAGGGCTCTGGTCTAAAGTAGTACACTATATAGGGAATAGGGCTCTGGTCTAAAGTAGTACACTATATAGGGAATAGGGCTCTGGTCTAAAGTAGTGTACTATATAGGGAATAGGTTACAGGATGGTTACTATAGGTTACAGGATGGTTACTATAGGTTACAGGATGGTTACTATAGGTTACAGGGATGTTATTATAGGTTACAGGATGGTTACTATAGGTTACAGGGATGTTACTATAGGTTACAGGATGGTTACTATAGGTGACAGGATGGTTACTATAGGTTACAGGATGTTACTATAGGTTACAGGGATGTTATTATAGGTTACAGGGGTGTTATTATAGGTTACAGGATGGTTACTATAGGTTACAGGGATGTTACTATAGGTTACCGGATGGTTACTATAGGTTACATGGATGTTA
The DNA here is from genome assembly GCF_002021735.2 of Oncorhynchus kisutch. Taxonomy (NCBI): domain Eukaryota; kingdom Metazoa; phylum Chordata; class Actinopteri; order Salmoniformes; family Salmonidae; genus Oncorhynchus; species Oncorhynchus kisutch. The sequence continues at coordinate 44,894,781 of NC_034194.2, forward strand.
CTATAGGTTACAGGGGTGTTATTATAGGTTACAGGATGGTTACTATAGGTTACAGGGATGTTATTATAGGTTACAGGATGGTTACTATAGGTTACAGGGATGTTACTATAGGTTACAGGGATGTTATTATAGGTTACAAGATGGTTACTATAGGTTACAGGGATATTACTATAGGTTACAGGGATGTTACTATAGGTTACATGGATGTTACTATAGGTTACAGGGATGTTATTATAGGTTACAGGGATGTTACTATAGGTTACAGGGTGGTTACTATAGGTTACAGGGATGTTACTATAGGTTACAGGATGGTTACTATAGGTTACAGGGATGTTATTATAGGTTACATGATGGTTACTATAGGTTACAGGGATATTACTATAGGTTACAGGAATGCTATTATAGGTTACAGGATGGTTACTAAAGGTTACAGGGATGTTACTATAGGTTACAGGGATGTTATTATAGGTTACAGGATGTTACTATAGGTTACAGGATGGTTACTAAAGGTTACAGGGATGTTACTATAGGTTACAGGGATGTTATTATAGGTTACATGATGGTTACTGAAGGTTACAGGGATGTTACTATACGTTACAGGGATGTTATTATAGGTTACAGGATGGTTACTATAGGTTACAGGGATGTTATTATAGGTTACAGGGATGTTATTATAGGTTACATGGATGTTACTATAGGTTACAGGGATGTTACTATAGGTTACAGGGATGTTATTATAGGTTACAGGATGGTTACTATAGGTTACAGGGATGTTACTATAGGTTACAGGGATGTTACTATAGGTTACAGGGATGTTATTATAGGTTAGAGGATGGTTACTATAGGTTACAGGGATGTTACTATAGGTTACAGGATGGGTACTATAGGTTACAGGGATGCTATTATAGGTTACAGGATGGTTACTATAGGTTACAGGGATGTTACCATAGGTTACAGGGATGTTACTATATGTTACAGGGATGTTATTATAGGTTACAGGGATGTTATTATAGGTTACAGGATGGTTACTATAGGTTACAGGGATGTTACTATAGGTTACAGGGATGTTACTATAGGCTACAGGGATGTTATTATAGGTTACAGGGATGTTATTATGGGTTACAGGATGGTTACTATAGGTTACAGGATGGTTACTATAGGTTACAGGGATGTTACTATAGGTTACAGGGATGTTATTATAGGTTACAGGATGGTTACTATAGGTTACAGGGATATTACTATAGGTTACAGGAATGCTATTATAGGTTACAGGATGGTTACTAAAGGTTACAGGGATGTTACTATAGGTTACAGGGATGTTATTATAGGTTACAGGATGGTTACTATAGGTTACAGGGATGTTATTATAGGTTACAAGATGGTTACTATAGGTTACAGGGATGTTACTATAGGTTACAGGGATGTTATTATAGGTTACAAGATGGTTACTATAGGTTACAGGGATATTACTATAGGTTACAGGGATGTTACTATAGGTTACATGGATGTTACTATAGGTTACAGGGATGTTATTATAGGTTACAGGGATGTTACTATAGGTTACAGGGTGGTTACTATAGGTTACAGGGATATTACTATAGGTTACAGGGATGTTACTATAGGTTACAGGGATGTTACTATAGGTTACATGATGGTTACTATAGGTTACAGGGATGTTATTATAGGTTACAGGATGGTTACTATAGGTTACAGGGATATTACTATAGGTTACAGGAATGCTATTATAGGTTACAGGATGGTTACTAAAGGTTACAGGGATGTTACTATAGGTTACAGGGATGTTATTATAGGTTACAGGATGGTTACTATAGGTTACAGGGATGTTATTATAGGTTACAAGATGGTTACTATAGGTTACAGGGATGTTACTATAGGTTACAGGGATGTTATTATAGGTTACAAGATGGTTACTATAGGTTACAGGGATATTACTATAGGTTACAGGGATGTTACTATAGGTTACATGGATGTTACTATAGGTTACAGGGATGTTATTATAGGTTACAGGGATGTTACTATAGGTTACAGGGTGGTTACTATAGGTTACAGGGATATTACTATAGGTTACAGGGATGTTACTATAGGTTACAGGGATGTTACTATAGGTTACATGATGGTTACTATAGGTTACAGGATGGTTACTATAGGTTACAGGGATGTTATTATAGGTTATAGGATGGTTACTATAGGTTACAGGGATATTACTATAGGTTACAGGAATGCTATTATAGGTTACAGGATGGTTACTAAAGGTTACAGGGATGTTACTATAGGTTACAGGGATGTTATTATAGGTTACAGGATGGTTACTATAGGTTACAGGATGGTTACTAAAGGTTACAGGGATGTTACTATAGGTTACAGGGATGTTATTATAGGTTACAGGGATGTTATTATAGGTTACAGGATGTTACTATAGGTTACAGGGATGTTACTATAGGTTACAGGGATGTTACTATATGTTACAGGGATGTTATTATAGGTTACAGGATGGTTACTATAGGTTACAGGAATGTTACTATAGGTTACAGGATAGTTACTATAGGTTACAGGGATGTTACTATAGGTTACAGGGATGCTATTATAGGTTACAGGGATGTTATTATAGCTTACAGGGTGGTTACTATCGGTTACAGGGATGTTATTATAGGTTACAGGGATGTTACTATAGGTTACATGATGGTTACTATAGGTTACAGGATGGTTACTATAGGTTACAGGGATGTTATTATAGGTTACAGGATGGTTACTATAGGCTACAGGGATGTTACTATAGGTTACAGGGATGTTATTATAGGTTACAGGATGGTTACTATAGGTTACAGGGATGTTATTATAGGTTACAAGATGGTTACTATAGGTTACAGGGATGCTTCTACACCTGCATTGCTTGCTGTTTGGGGTTTTAGGCTGGGTTTCTGTACAGCACTTTGAGATATCAGCTGATGTACGAAGGGCTATATAAATAAATTTGATTTGATTTGATTTGATGTTACTATAGGTTACAGGGATGTTATTATAGGTTACAATATGGTTACTATAGGTTACATGGATATTACTATAGGTTACAGGGATGTTACTATAGGTTACAGGGATGTTACTATAGGTTACATGATGGTTACTATAGGTTACAGGATGGTTACTATAGGTTACAGGGATGTTATTATAGGTTACAGGATGGTTACTATAGGTTACAGGGATGTTACTATAGGTTACAGGGATGTTATTATAGGTTACAGCATGGTTACTATAGGTTACAGGGATGTTACTATAGGTTACAGGGATGTTACTATAGGTTACATGATGGTTACTATAGGTTACAGGATGGTTACTATAGGTTACAGGGATGTTATTATAGGTTACAGGATGGTTACTATAGGTTACAGGGATATTACTATAGGTTACAGGAATGCTATTATAGGTTACAGGATGGTTACTAAAGGTTACAGGGATGTTACTATAGGTTACAGGGATGTTATTATAGGTTACAGGATGGTTACTATAGGTTACAGGATGGTTACTAAAGGTTACAGGGATGTTACTATAGGTTACAGGGATGTTATTATAGGTTACAGGATGGTTACTATAGGTTACAGGGATATTACTATAGGTTACAGGGATGTTACTATAGGTTACAGGGATGTTATTATAGGTTACAGGATGGTTACTATAGGTTACAGGGATATTACTATAGGTTACAGGGATGTTACTATGGGTTACAGGGATGTTATTATAGCTTACAGGGATGTTACTATAGGTTACAGGATGGTTACTATAGGTTACAGCGATATTACTATAGGTTACAGGGATGTTACTATAGGTTACAGGGATGTTATTATAGGTTACAGGATGTTACTATAGGTTGCAGGGATGTTATTATAGGTTACAGGGATGTTATTATAGGTTACATGGATGTTACTATAGGTTACAGGGATGTTATTATAGGTTACAGGATGGTTACTATAGGTTACAGGGATATTACTATAGGTTACAGGGATGTTATTATAGGTTACAGGGATGTTATTATAGGTTACAGGATGGTTACTATAGGTTACAGGGATGTTACTATAGGTTACAGGGATGTTATTATAGGTTACAGGGATGTTACTATAGGTTACAGGGATGTTATTATAGGTTACAGGATGGTTACTATAGGTTACAGGAATGCTATTATAGGTTACTATAGGTTACAGGGATGTTACTATAGGTTACAGGGATGTTATTATAGGCTACAGGGATGTTACTATAGGTTACAGGAATGTTATTAATGGTTACATGATGGTTATTAATGGTTACATGATGTTATTATAGGTTATATGATGGTTATTTGAGGCTGACTAGAGACGCACTTCATTTTCTCCCGTCTAAATCCCCTTTTTTTGCATTTTGTCTGTATACTGCATTTCAGCTGTATACACAACCGAAAATGTGTCTAGCGGGTTATAGTCGGACCAGTAATGGGATGATTATATTTACAGTGGACCCTGGCAGTAGCCAGTAGCAGACCTCTCCACAGAATAAACCTGAAGGGTTGTAGCTCTTATTGTAGCTTTTCCCACAGTTAAAGAACCACGACACGTCATAGTTGTGTCAAGGCTTTAGAATTGTGATCTGCGGGGGTCAGTGAGTGGGCTGATTCCCCATTTCATGGACCCAAGATCCATAGGGAAGGTGGTACATTGCAATATGAATGTAAGGAATAGGCACAATAGACTGAGTTGTGAGGTGATTTCCCATTGTTAAAGGCCCGCAATACGAGCTATTTGTAAGGCTGTATATTGCAATATAACTATGTCCCCATTGCAATTCTGAAGTTTATACATTTCAACTATTTTTTTTATGTTTGTGTCAAATTAACTCATTATTGTATTTTGTTGCATTTATATAATACCATTCCAATATAGTTTAGTATTATCAAATACAATTGTGGCATGATTACACCATTTTATTTTTTAAGGCGAAACGCTGATTCCACTATTGTTGCTCACGCTGGTCTCGACACCAGTCTACTTTACCTCTTACTGGTCTGTCTGGGCAAACATACTCAAGATCTCCTTCAAAATAAACTATCCGGGCCAGTGCCTAACTTCGGCTGCGTTGTTGACAAGACGTTCCACATACCTTTTGAAGAGGATAGACGAGACTAAACTAGTACAGTCCCGTTCCAAAACATTAGGCTACCCTGGACTACACGTCTCGACTCGGGATGACATCAAACCGCATTTTATTCGTCACATGCTTGGTAAACAACAGGTGTAGACTAACAGTGAAATGCTTACTGACGGGCTCTTCCCAGAAACGCAGAGAGAGAGAAAATAGAGAAATAATAAGTAATAACACGTAATCATACAATAAGTACTGAGTAATGATAACGTAGATATATACACGTGGTCCCAGTACCGAGTAGATGTGCAGGGGTATGAACTAATTGAGATATTGATTCATATCTGAATCTGATGATTGATTGATTCGCAGTATTAATCACTTACCGGATCAGCATAGGGTGCCCTGAATGCTATCTAAACCCGTCCATTTGTAGCAGTAATTCTCCTCATTTTTAAATAATAGTAAATGAGTAGTATTTTTTTAAAACAACTCAGCTCGTCCTCCAGTTGCTACAGTACACGGTACTTGTTTTTGACCAGAGGTGCTCGGGCAAGATCCGCCTCCATGTTTATAACACACCAATAGAAAACTGCAGGCCTGCCCTTGGATTTCTGTACGAGCCCAAATAACGTCCCACTGGGCAAAAAAAAAACATGTTTGAAGCAACGTTTTTGCCACGTCATAATAAAACGAATCTACGTGATGACGAAAATGTATTGGATTTGCAAAAAATTATCGCGGTAAACCAATTGTCTATTTATTTTAATTTTTTTACCCCATTTAAAAATATATATAAATCCAATGACATGGTTCCGTGTTTTGTTGATTTTCACGTTTAATTCACGTTAGTTGACAACTCAACCAAATATAAAAAACTAAACTAGAAGTTTTAATGATGTCTATGCCCGGTGCCGTAAAACTCTGTCCAAACCAAGTAAACTGGTTGAACTTCTTATTGTGTAATTATAAACCCACCTTCCTTTGTATGCCAGTCCACAAAATCACAGATGTGTAGAAAACATCAAGTGATCAGAAGTCTCTAATAGAAGAGTTTGTTTTACAATCTACACTAATGTTGTGTGGAAATCAGTCACATCAACTACAGGACATTGATTGTCTATAGTTGTATGACATAATAACAGCAGATAAGAGTTTGTGCACTTTTGCAAATGTAATATCTATGTTATAAAATCAAAAGCCTGATAACAAAGACAGTACCGTTTACTCTGTCACCCCCCCCCCCCCCCCCCAACCCAAATGAACATTTATCACTGCACACTTGTTAATATGTATATATTACTATATTATCTACTATTGTTTTATTTCACTTTGTCCTGCGTTGTTGCAGCTCAGCTCTCAAGAAATGTCACTGTACCCTGTAATTACATCTGTAACCTTGTACATGTGACTATTAAAACTCTGCAATCTAATCTGAAGATATGCACACACAAAAAACATGTATTCTCCAATAGAAATCCCCGATCACATAAAGGAAGTCATGGACCTGTGTGAAGCTGTCTTCAATAAGGATTAGAACACAATAGTGGAATTTGCCTTCAAAAAAAAAGTTCCCCTAATTGAAAGTGATTCAAAACGGATACACAGGAGTTGGCTGATAACCCCATTTCATGGGTTCCACATCCATAGGTTAAGCTGTTACAGTGCAATATGAATGTGTAATGTACACAATCGACTGACTGGTGAGGTGATTTCTCACATTCAAAGTCCTGCAATAAGAGCTAAGATGATAATTTTTGTGGAAACTTATCAAATCAAAATTTGTGACATGCGCCGATTTCAACAGGTGTAGTAGACCTTACAGTGAAATGCTGAATACAACAGGTGTAGTAGACCTCACAGTGAAATGCTGAATACAACAGGTGTAGTAGAGCTGACAGTGAAATGATGAATACAACAGGTGTAGTAGACCTCACAGTGAAATGCTGAATACAACAGGTGTAGTAGACCTCACAGTGAAATGCTGAATACAACAGGTGTAGTAGACCTCACAGTGAAATGCTGAATACAACAGGTGTAGTAGACCTTACAGTGAAATGCTGAATACAACAGGTGTAGTAGACCTCACAGTGAAATGCTGAATACAACAGGTGTAGTAGACCTTACAGTGAAATGCTGAATACAACAGGTGTAGTAGACCTCACAGTGAAATGCTGAATACAACAGGTGTAGTAGACCTTACAGTGAAATGCTGAATACAACAGGTGTAGGTAGACCTCACAGTGAAATGCTGACTACAACAGGTGTAGTAGACCTCACAGTGAAATGCTGAATACAACAGGTGTAGTAGACCTTACAGTGAAATGGTGAATACAACAGGTGTAGTAGCCCTTACAGTGAAATGCTGAATACAACAGGTGTAATAGACCTTACAGTGAAATGCTGAATACAACAGGTGTAGTAGACCTTACAGTGAAATGCTGAATACAACAGGTGTAGTAGACCTCACAGTGAAATGCTGAATACAACAGGTGTAGTAGACCTTACAGTGAAATGCTGAATACAACAGGTGTAGTAGACCTCACAGTGAAATGCTGAATACAACAGGTGTAGTAGACCTTACAGTGAAATGCTGAATACAACAGGTGTAGTAGACCTCACAGTGAAATGCTGAATACAACAGGTGTAGTAGACCTCACAGTGAAATGCTGAATACAACAGGTGTAGTAGACCGTACAGTGAAATGCTGAATACAACAGGTGTAGTAGACCTCACAATGAAATGCTGAATACAACAGATGTAGTAGACCTCACAGTGAAATGCTGAATACAACAGGTGTAGTAGACCTTACAGTGAAATGCTGAATACAACAGGTGTAGTAGACCTCACAGTGAAATGCTGAATACAACAGGTGTAGTAGACCTTACAGTGAAATGCTGAATACAACAGGTGTAGTAGACCTTACAGTGAAATGCTGAATACAACAGGTGTAGTAGACCTTACAGTGAAATGCTGACTAACAGGCTCTAACCAATAGTGCGGGAAAAAAAGGTATGTGTGTGTGTAGGTAAGTAAAGAAATAAAACAACAGTAAAAAGACATTTGAAAATAACAGCAGAGAGGCTATATACAGTAGAGAGGCTATATACAGTAGAGAGGCTATATACAGTAGAGAGGCTATATACAGTAGAGAGGCTATATACAGTAGAGAGGCTATATACAGTAGAGAGGCTATATGCAGTAGACAGGCTATATACAGTAGACAGGCTATATACAGTAGAGAGGCTATATACAGTAGACAGGCTATATACAGTAGAGAGGCTATATACAGTAGAGAGGTTATATACAGTAGAGAGGTTATATACAGTAGAGAGGTTATATACAGTAGAGGCTATATACAGTAGAGGGGCTATATACAGTAGAGAGGCTATATACAGTAGAGAGGCTATATACAGTAGAGAGGCTATATACAGCAGAGAGGCTATATACAGTAGAGAGGCTATATACAGTAGAGAGGCTATATACAGTAGAGAGGCTATATACAGTAGAGAGGCTATATACAGTAGAGAGGTTATATACAGTAGAGGCTATATACAGTAGAGAGGCTATATACAGTAGAGGCTATATACAGTAGAGAGGATATATACAGTAGAGAGGTTATATACAGTAGAGAGGTTATATACAGTAGAGAGGCTATATACAGTAGACAGGCTATATACAGTAGAGAGGCTATATACAGTAGAGAGGTTATATACAGTAGAGAGGCTATATACAGTAGAGAGGCTATATACAGTAGACAGGCTATATACAGTAGAGAGGCTATATACAGTAGAGAGGTTATATACAGTAGAGAGGCTATATACAGTAGAGAGGCTATATACAGTAGACAGGCTATATACAGTAGAGAGGCTATATACAGTAGAGAGGCTATATACAGTAGAGAGGTTATATACAGTAGAGAGGCTATATACAGTAGAGAGGCTATATACAGTAGAGAGGCTATATACAGTAGAGAGGCTATATACAGTAGAGAGGTTATATACAGTAGAGAGGCTATATACAGCAGAGAGGCTATATACAGTAGAGAGGCTATATACAGTAGAGAGGCTATATACAGTAGAGAGGCTATATACAGTAGAGAGGCTATACACAGTAGAGAGGCTACATACAGTAGAGAGGCTATATACAGTAGAGAGGCTATATACAGTAGAGAGGCTACATACAGTAGAGAGGTCAGGCTGATTGAGGTAGTATGTACATGTAGCTACATACAGACACCTGTTAGTCAGGCTGATTGAGGTAGTATGTACATGTAGCTACATACAGACACTGGTTAGTCAGGCTGATTGAGGTAGTATGTACATGTAGCTACATACAGACACCTGTTAGTCAGGCTGATTGAGGTAGTATGTACATGTAGCTACATACAGACACCTGTTAGTCAGGCTGATTGAGGTAGTATGTACATGTAGCTACATACAGACACCTGTTAGTCAGGCTGATTGAGGCAGTATGTACATGTAGATATGGTTAAAGTGACTATGCATATATGATGAACAGAGAGTAGCAGTAGCGTAAGAAGAGGGGTTGGCGGGTGGTGGTTGGGACACAATGCAGATAGCCCAGTGAGCCAATGTGAGGGAGCACTGGTTGGTCGGGCTAATTGAGGTAGTATGTACATGTAGGTATGGTTAATGTCACTATGCATATAAGATGAACAAGAGAGTAGCAGCAGCGTAAAGAGGGGTTGGGGGGGGGGGGCAGTTGACCGCATAGCAAAATGTAATTGAAAAGACGACGTCCAGTCTACGTTCGGTTTAAATTAAATTAATTTAAAAATATATATTTTTTAGGTCGTTGATTTGTTTACTTGAAAACAATGTAATTTCAGCGCACTTGCAAACACATGGACACAGTATCAACCTGGTCTATGAACAATGTGATTTGAAATCATACATCACTCCAGTATTCATACACAGTATTTATTTACAGCATTCAAGTGCAAATGGTATTTTTTCCCCCAACTACTGAAGAAGCTTGACCTTAAAACATCCAGCATGACAAAATATATATATATATTTTTATTTTATTATTATTCCGTGCCTCACGCTGAAGTGAATTTCCATTTGGTTTTGATATTTCATATAACATTCAGAAATCCTAATTATTTATGCAACTAACTGAGAATGTATTTGTACAATTGTATTTTTTAAAATAACAAACCAATGGAGTAAAAACAAGCTTATATTTTGGGTCATCAAGCGGCTGCCATTTCTTCAACAGACAGTAAAGTCACAACTAGGGGGTGGGAGGGACAGGGGGTGTCCTCGGGTGGGGCCACAGTGTCTCCTGACCCCTCCTGTCTCAGCCTCCAGTATTTATACTGCAGTAGTTTATGTGTCGGGGGGCAAGGGTCAGTTTGTTATATCTGGAGTACTTCTCCTGTCCTATTCGGTGTCCTGTGTGAATTTAAGGATATCCCTCTAGTGGTGTGGGGGCTATGCTTTGGCAAAGTGGGTGGGGTTATATCCTTCCTGTTTGGCCCTGTCAGGGGGTGTCCTCGGGTGGGGCCACAGTGTCTCCTGACCCCTCCTGTCTCAGCCTCCAGTATTTATATATACATTTGATTTGATTTGAACTACCTTATACACAAACAAGTGTCAAGGAATGAATAAGAATATGTATATATAAATAGAGTGATGGCCGAACGGCATAGACAAGATGCAGTAGATGATATAGAGTACAGTATATACACATGAGATGACTAATGTAGGGTATGCAAACATTATATAAAGTGGCATGCGAGTGTTTTTGGTGACAAGCCACATTTCTTCAGCCTCCTGAGGTTAAAGAGGCGCTGCTGCGCCTTCTTCACCACGCCGTCGGTGTGGGTGGACCAATTCAGTTTGATCCAATCAGTCATCAAGCGGCTGGCGTTTCTTCAACAGACAGTAGAGTCATCAGTGAGAGCAGCTCCTTGGTCATCCTGTGGGAAAGAAACACTGAACACACCACACACCCCTGTGTCCTAATGTAACAGGGACACTTTCCTCTAAAGAAATGGGTATTTAATGTTCAAGCATTCTTATTGGTTAGTTCAACTCTAATGACCAAAAGGTGTGTTGTGATTGGCCCCGCTTGCAGATAGGGGGAGATCGCGAACATCAGGTCTTCCCAGTATGAAAATGTGATGCAATGGGTAGGTCACGTTTTCTATTTTACAATGTGTACAAGTTAGCTGTACGTTACTGATTTATACATGTGTGGGTATATGGTACCTGTGAGGGATTGAGGGGCTTTCTGGGATGTGCTTTGGCATATGATTGCTGTAAATAAGTGTGTTAGCTAGCATACACCGATGTAATGGTCACATAAGCCCACTGCTAACACACTTGTCTTCATGCTACAGATTAATGCCATCGACAACCATCCATATCGTTAAGCCATCAACAACCATCCATATCGTTAAGCCATCGACAGCCATCCACATCGTTAAGCCATCGACAGCCATCCACATCGTTAAGGCATCGACAGCCATCAATATCGTTAAGCCATCGACCAGCCATCCACATCGTTAAGCCATCGACAACCATCCATATCGTTAAGCCATCGACAACCATCCATATCGTTAAGCCATCGACAACCATCCATATCGTTAAGCCATCGACAACCATCCATATCGTTAAGCCATCGACAGCCATCAATATCGTTAAGCCATCGACAGCCATCCACATCGTTAAGCCATCGACAGCCATCCACATCGTTAAGCCATCGACAGCCATCAATATCGTTAAGCCATCGACAGCCATCCACATCGTTAAGCCAGTGCTGTTTCCCATTTAACAACAGCAACAGAAATAAATGATGCTCAACTGGGACCACTGGCTGATGTGATTTATTTGGAGACTGTGACCCAGACCACTGGCTGATGTGATTTATTAGGACACCGTGACCCAGACCACTGGCTGATGTGATATATTAGGAGACCGTGACCCGGACCACTGGCTGATGTGATATATTAGGAGACCGTAGAGTAGAGCTCTGTATCTCTTATGATATATTGGAGTGTTGGAGGTGTTATATCTACAGTAGAGCTCTGTATCTCTGATGATATGATATGTGTTGGAGTGTTGGAGGTGTTATATCTACAGTAGAGCTCTGTATCTCTGCATCACATACAGCAGCTGGACACAGTAAAAAACATTGGCATAAATCCACATATATCATCACAGCATCAATGACTTGGTTGTAAACTCACCTGTATAAGTAGTGTCCTCTCCCAGTGCTGAGTACAAATAGTGTCCTCTCCCTGTCCTGAGTACTAATAGTGTCCTCTCCCTGTCCTGAGTACTAATAGTGTCCTCTCCCTGTCCTGAGTACTAATAGTGTCCTCTCCCTGTCCTGAGTACTAGTAGTGTCCTCTCCCTGTCCTGAGTACTAGTAGTGTTCTCTCCCTGTGCTCAGTACGAGTAGTGTCCTCTCCCTGTGCTGAGTACAAGTAGTGTCCTCTCCCTGTCCTGACATCACCGTCTCACCTCATACTGTATTGGAGCAGCAGCAGCTGACTGCCCAGTTCACCATCTCACCTCATACTGTATTGGAGCAGCTGACTGCCCAGTTCAACATCAGTTCACCGTCTCACCTCATGGGATGTTCTCCGGCCAGCTCTCTGGGATGTTCTCCGGCCAGCTCTCTGGGATGTTCTCCGGCCAGCTCTCTGGGATGTTCTCCGGCCAGCTCTCTGGGATGTTCTCCGGCCAGCACTCTGAGATGTTCTCCGGCCAGCTCTCTGGGATGTTCTCCGGCCACCACTCTGAGATGTTCTCCGGCCAGCTCTCTGGGATGTTCTCCGGCCAGCTCTCTGGGATGTTCTCCGGCCAGCTCTCTGGGATGTTCTCCGGCCAGCTCTCTGGGATGTTCTCCGGCCAGCTCTCTGGGATGTTCTCCAGCAGCTTCCAGAACACTCTCTGCCCCACAATGTCTGAGCTCGTGCAGGAGGAGAAGCTAGGGGCCAGCACCTCAAACAGTCCCAAGTGGTGGAGCAGTCTAAGGCACTGCATCTCAGTGCTAGAGGCGTCACTACAGATCCTGGTTCGATTCCAGGCTGTATCACAACCGGCCGTGATTGGGAGTCCCATAGGGCAGCGCATAATTGGCCCAGCGTCATCCGGTTTAGGGTTTGGACGGGGTAGGCCATCATTATTGGGGCGGCAGGGTAGCCTAGTGGTTAGAGCGTTAGACTAGTAACCGGAAGGTTGCAAGTTCAAATCCCCCGAGCTGACAAGGTACAAATCTGTCGTTCTGCCCCTGAACAGGCAGTTAACCCACTGTTCCTAGACCAGTTAACCCACTGTTCCTAGACCAGTTAACCCACTGTTCCTAGACCAGTTAACCCACTGTTCCTAGACCAGTTAACCCACTGTTCCTAGGCCAGTTAACCCACTTTTCCTAGACCAGTTAACCCACTGTTCCTAGACCAGTTAACCCACTGTTCCTAGACCAGTTAACCCCACTGTTCCTAGACCAGTTAACCCACTGTTCCTAGACCAGTTAACCCACTGTTCCTAGACCAGTTAACCCACTGTTTCTAGACCGGTTAACCCACTGTTCCTAGACCAGTTATCCCACTGTTCCTAGGCCGTTATTGAAAATAAGAATTTGTTCTTAACTGACTTGCCTGGTTAAATAAATTAAATTAAAAACCCTGCAGAAAGAGACATACAATTATGTAACTCTTCAGATGACTGGAAAAGTATTGCAGGAGGAACTAGTTTTTTATGTAGCCTTGTTTCCCACTGTGTCCCTGAACACAGGCCTTCCCCAGTTCACACGACCTTCTGACCCATCCGCCTGCGTCCCAGAACACAGGCCTTCCCCAGTTCACACGACCTTCTGACCCATCCGCCTGCGTCCCAGAACACAGGCCTTCCCCAGTTCACACGACCTTCTGACCCGTCCGCCTGCGTCCCAGAACACAGGCCTTCCCCAGTTCACACGACCTTCTGACCCGTCCGCCTGCGTCCCAGAACACAGGCCTTCCCCAGTTCACACGACCTTCTGACCCGTCCGCCTGCGTCCCTGAACACAGGCCTTCCCCAGTTCACACGACCTTCTGACCCGTCCGCCTGCGTCCCAGAACACAGGCCTTCCCCAGTTCACACGACCTTCTGACCCGTCCGGCTGCGTCCCTGAACACAGGCCTTCCCCAGTTCACACGACCTTCTGACCCGTCCGCCTGCGTCCCAGAACACAGGCCTTCCCCAGTTCACACGACCTTCTGACCCGTCCGCCTGCGTCCCAGAACACAGGCCTTCCCCAGTTCACACGACCTTCTGACCCGTCCGCCTGCGTCCCAGAACACAGGCCTTCCCCAGTTCACACGACCTTCTGACCCATCCGCCTGCGACATGTATTCACTTGACAAATTAACAACACACAGTAACATACATGTTTGAGGTAGAGGGTTAAAGTTGAACAACAAACATAAAAAAATTATCAGGGATGTTCTCTGTTTAGTGAGTCCTCCAGGTCAGAGGCAGTAGGGATGACCAGGGATGTTCTCTGTTTAGTGAGTCCTCCAGATTAGAGGCAGTAGGGATGACCAGGGATGTTCTCTGTTTAGTGAGTCCTCCAGATCAGAGGCAGTAGGGATGACCAGGGATGTTCTCTGTTTAGTGAGTCCTCCAGATCAGAGGCAGTAGGGATGACCAGGGATGTTCTCTGTTTTGTGAGTCCTCCAGATCAGAGGCAGTAGGGATGACCAGGGATGTTCTCTGTTTAGTGAGTCCTCCAGATCAGAGGCAGTAGGGATGACCAGGGATGTTCTCTGTTTAGTGAGTCCTCCAGATCAGAGGCAGTAGGGATGACCAAGGATGTTCTCTGTTTAGTGAGTCCTCCAGATCAGAGGCAGTAGAGATGACCAGGGATGTTCTCTGTTTAGTGAGTCCACCAGATCAGAGGCAGTAGAGATGACCAGGGATGTTCTCTGTTTAGTGAGTCCTCCAGATCAGAGGCAGTAGTGATGACCAGGGATGTTCTCTGTTTAGTGAGTCCTCCAGATTAGAGGTAGTAGCAATGACCAGGGATGTTCTCTGTTTAGTGAGTCCTCCAGATCAGAGGCAGTAGGAATGACCAGGGATGTTCTCTGTTTAGTGAGTCCTCCAGATCAGAGGCAGTAGGGATGACCAGGGATGTTCTCTGTTTTGTGAGTCCTCCAGATCAGAGGCAGTAGGGATGACCAGGGATGTTCTCTGTTTAGTGAGTCCTCCAGATCAGAGGCAGTAGGGATGACCAGGGATGTTCTCTGTTTAGTGAGTCCTCCAGATCAGAGGCAGTAGGGATGACCAAGGATGTTCTCTGTTTAGTGAGTCCTCCAGATCAGAGGCAGTAGAGATGACCAGGGATGTTCTCTGTTTAGTGAGTCCACCAGATCAGAGGCAGTAGAGATGACCAGGGATGTTCTCTGTTTAGTGAGTCCTCCAGATCAGAGGCAGTAGGGATGACCAGGGATGTTCTCTGTTTAGTGAGTCCTCCAGATCAGAGACAGTAGGGATGTTCTCTGTTTAGTGAGTCCACCAGATCAGAGGCAGTAGAGATGACCAGGGATGTTCTCTGTTTAGTGAGTCCTCCAGATCAGAGGCAGTAGGGATGACCAGGGATGTTCTCTGTTTAGTGAGTCCTCCAGATCAGAGACAGTAGGGATGTTCTCTGTTTAGTGAGTCCACCAGATCAGAGGCAGTAGGGATGACAAGGGATGTTCTCTGTTTAGTGAGTCCTCCAGATCAGAGGCAGTAGAGATGACCAGGGATGTTCTCTGTTTAGTGAGTCCTCCAGATCAGAGGCAGTAGGGATGACCAGGGATGTTCTCTGTTTAGCGAGTCCCCCAGATCAGAGGCAGTAGGGAGGACTAGGGATGTTCTCTGTTTAGTGAGTCCTCCAGATCAGAGGCAGTAGGGATGACCAGGGATGTTCTCTGTTTAGTGAGTCCTCCAGATCAGAGGCGGTAGGGATGTTCTCTGTTTAGTGAGTCCTCCAGATCAGAGGCAGTAGGGATGACAAGGGATGTTCTCTGTTTAGTGAGTCCTCCAGATCAGAGGCAGTAGGGATGACCAGGGATGTTCTCTGTTTAGTGAGTCCTCCAGATCAGAGGCGGTAGGGATGTTCTCTGTTTAGTGAGTCCTCCAGATCAGAGGGAGTAGGGAGGACTAGGGATGTTCTCTGTTTAGTGAGTCCTCCAGATCAGAGGCAGTAGGGATGACCAGGGATGTTCTCTGTTTAGTGAGTCCTCCAGATCAGAGGCAGTAGAGATGACCAGGGATGTTCTCTGTTTAGTGAGTCCTCCAGATCAGAGGCAGTAGTGATGACCAGGGATGTTCTCTGTTTAGTGAGTCCTCCAGATCAGAGGCAGTAGGGATGACCAGGGATGTTCTCTGTTTAGTGAGTCCTCCAGATCAGAGGCAGTAGTGATGACCAGGGATGTTCTCTGTTTAGTGAGTCCTCCAGATTAGAGGTAGTAGCGATGACCAGGGATGTTCTCTGTTTAGTGAGTCCTCCAGATCAGAGGCAGTAGGGATGACCAGGGATGTTCTCTGTTTAGTGAGTCCTCCAGATCAGAGGCGGTAGGGATGTTCTCTGTTTAGTGAGTCCTCCAGATCAGAGGCGGTAGGGATGTTCTGTGTTTAGTGAGTCCTCCAGATCAGAGGGAGTAGGGATGACCAGGGATGTTCTCTGTTTAGTGAGTCCTCCAGATCAGAGGCAGTAGGGATGACAAGGGATGTTCTCTGTTTAGTGAGTCCTCCAGATCAGAGGCAGTAGGGATGACCAGGGATGTTCTCTGTTTAGTGAGTCCTCCAGATCAGAGGCAGTAGTAGTGATGACCAGGGATGTTCTCTGTTTAGTGAGTCCTCCAGATTAGAGGTAGTAGCGATGACCAGGGATGTTCTCAGTTTAGTGAGTCCTCCAGATCAGAGGCAGTAGGGATGACCAGGGATGTTCTCTGTTTAGTGAGTCCTCCAGATCAGAGGCGGTAGGGATGTTCTCTGTTTAGTGAGTCCTCCAGATCAGAGGGAGTAAGGATGACCAGGGATGTTCTCTGTTTAGTGAGTCCTCCAGATCAGAGGCAGTAGGGATGACAAGGGATGTTCTCTGTTTAGTGAGTCCTCCAGATCAGAGGCAGAGGGAGGACTAGGGATGTTCTCTGTTTAGTGAGTCCTCCAGATCAGAGGCAGTAGGGATGACCAGGGATGTTCTCTGTTTAGTGAGTCCTCCAGATCAGAGGCAGTAGGGATGACCAGGGATGTTCTCTGTTTAGTGAGTCCTCCAGATCAGAGGCAGTAGTGATGACCAGGGATGTTCTCTGTTTAGTGAGTCCTCCAGATCAGAGGGAGTAGGGATGACCAGGGATGTTCTCTGTTTAGTGAGTCCTCCAGATCAGAGGCAGTAGGGATGACCAGGGATGTTCTCTGTTTAGTGAGTCCACCAGATCAGAAGCAGTAGGGATGACCAGAGATGCTCTCTGTTTAGTGAGTCCTCCAGATCAGAGGCAGTAGGGATGACCAGGGATGTTCTCTGTTTAGTGAGTCCTCCAGATCAGAGGCAGTAGGGAGGACTAGGGATGTTCTCTGTTTAGTGAGTCCTCCAGATCAGAGGCAGTAGGGATGACCAGGGATGTTCTCTGTTTAGTGAGTCCTCCAGATCAGAGGCAGTAGGGATGACCAGGGAAGTTCTCTGTTTAGTGAGTCCTCCAGATCAGAGGCAGTAGGGATGACCAGGGATGTTCTCTGTTTAGTGAGTCCACCAGATCAGAAGCAGTAGGGATGACCAGAGATGCTCTCTGTTTAGTGAGTCCCCCAGATCAGAGGCAGCAGGGATGACCAGGGATGTTCTCTGTTTAGTGAGTCCTCCAGATCAGAGGCAGTAGGGAGGAATAGGGATGTTCTCTGTTTAGTGAGTCCTCCAGATCAGAGGCAGTAGGGATGACCAGGGATGTTCTCTGTTTAGTGAGTCCTCCAGATCAGAGGCAGTAGGGATGACCAGGGATGTTCTCTGTTTTGTGAGTCCTCCAGATCAGAGGCAGTAGGGATGACCAGGGATGTTCTCTGTTTAGTGAGTCCTCCAGATCAGAGGCAGTAGGGATGACCAGGGATGTTCTCTGTTTAGTGAGTCCTCCAGATCAGAGGCAGTAGGGATGACCAAGGATGTTCTCTGTTTAGTGAGTCCTCCAGATCAGAGGCAGTAGAGATGACCAGGGATGTTCTCTGTTTAGTGAGTCCACCAGATCAGAGACAGTAGAGATGACCAGGGATGTTCTCTGTTTAGTGAGTCCTCCAGATCAGAGGCAGTAGGGATGACCAGGGATGTTCTCTGTTTAGTGAGTCCTCCAGATCAGAGGCAGTAGAGATGTCCAGGGATGTTCTCTGTTTAGTGAGTCCTCCAGATCAGAGACAGTAGGGATGACCAGGGATGTTCTCTGTTTAGTGAGTCCTCCAGATCAGAGCGGGTAGGGATGTTCTCTGTTTAGTGAGTCCACCAGATCAGAGGCAGTAGAGATGACCAGGGATGTTTTCTGTTTAGTGAGTCCTCCAGATCAGAGGCAGTATGGATGACAAGGGATGTTCTCTGTTTAGTGAGTCCTCCAGATCAGAGGCAGTAGAGATGACCAGGGATGTTCTCTGTTTAGTGAGTCCTCCAGATCAGAGGCAGTAGAGATGACCAGGGATGTTCTCTGTTTAGTGAGTCCTCCAGATCAGAGGCAGTAGGGATGACCAGGGATGTTCTCTGTTTAGCCAGTCCCCCAGATCAGAGGCAGTAGGGAGGACTAGGGATGTTCTCTGTTTAGTGAGTCCTCCAGATCAGAGGCAGTAGGGATGACCAGGGATGTTCTCTGTTTAGTGAGTCCTCCAGATCAGAGGCGGTAGGGATGACCAGGGAAGTTCTCTGTTTAGTGAGTCCTCCAGATCAGAGGCAGTAGGGATGACCAGAGATGCTCTCTGTTTAGTGAGTCCTCCAGATCAGAGGCAGCAGGGATGACCAGGGATGTTCTCTGTTTAGTGAGTCCTTCAGATCAGAGACAGTAGGGATGACCAGGGATGTTCTCTGTTTAGTGAGTCCTCCAGATCAGAGACAGTAGGGATGTTCTCTGTTTAGTGAGTCCACCAGATCAGAGGCAGTAGAGATGACCAGGGATGTTCTCTGTTTAGTGAGTCCTCCAGATCAGAGGCAGTAGAGATGACCAGGGATGTTCTCTGTTTAGTGAGTCCTCCAGATCAGAGACAGTAGGGATGGTCTCTGTTTAGTGAGTCCACCAGATCAGGGGCAGTAGAGATGACCAGGGATGTTCTCTGTTTAGTGAGTCCTCCAGATCAGAGGCAGTAGGGATGACCAGGGATGTTCTCTGTTTAGTGAGTCCTCCAGATCAGAGACAGTAGGGATGTTCTCTGTTAGGGAGTCCACCAGATCAAAGGCAGTAGAGATGACCAGGGATGTTCTCTGTTTAGTGAGTCCTCCAGATCAGAGGCAGTAGGGATGACAAGGGATGTTCTCTGTTTAGTGAGTCCTCCAGATCAGAGGCAGTAGAGATGACCAGGGATGTTCTCTGTTTAGTGAGTCCTCCAGATCAGAGGCAGTAGGGATGACCAGGGATGTTCTCTGTTTTGTGAGTCCTCCAGATCAGAGGCAGTAGGGATGACCAGGGATGTTCTCTGTTTAGTGAGTCCTCCAGATCAGAGGCAGTAGGGATGACCAGGGATGTTCTCTGTTTAGTGAGTCCTCCAGATCAGAGGCAGTAGGGATGACCAAGGATGTTCTCTGTTTAGTGAGTCCTCCAGATCAGAGGCAGTAGAGATGACCAGGGATGTTCTCTGTTTAGTGAGTCCACCAGATCAGAGACAGTAGAGATGACCAGGGATGTTCTCTGTTTAGTGAGTCCTCCAGATCAGAGACAGTAGGGATGTTCTCTGTTTAGTGAGTCCACCAGATCAGAGGCAGTAGAGATGACCAGGGATGTTCTCTGTTTAGTGAGTCCTCCAGATCAGAGGCAGTAGGGATGACAAGGGATGTTCTCTGTTTAGTGAGTCCTCCAGATCAGAGGCAGTAGAGATGACCAGGGATGTTCTCTGTTTAGTGAGTCCTCCAGATCAGAGACAGTAGGGATGGTCTCTGTTTAGTGAGTCCACCAGATCAGGGGCAGTAGAGATGACCAGGGATGTTCTCTGTTTAGTGAGTCCTCCAGATCAGAGGCAGTAGGGATGACCAGGGATGTTCTCTGTTTAGTGAGTCCTCCAGATCAGAGACAGTAGGGATGTTCTCTGTTTAGTGAGTCCACCAGATCAAAGGCAGTAGAGATGACCAGGGATGTTCTCTGTTTAGTGAGTCCTACAGATCAGAGGCAGTAGAGATGACCAGGGATGTTCTCTGTTTAGTGAGTCCTCCAGATCAGAGGCAGTAGGGATGACCAGGGATGTTCTCTGTTTAGTGAGTCCTCCAGATCAGAGGCAGTAGGGATGACCAGGGAAGTTCTCTGTTTAGTGAGTCCTCCAGATCAGAGGCAGTAGGGATGACCAGGGATGTTCTCTGTTTAGTGAGTCCCCCAGATCAGAGGCAGTAGGGAGGACTAGGGATGTTCTCTGTTTAGTGAGTACTCCAGATCAGAGGCAGTAGGGATGACCAGGGATGTTCTCTGTTTAGTGAGTCCTCCAGATCAGAGGCAGTAGGGATGACCAGGGAAGTTCTCTGTTTAGTGAGTCCTCCAGATCAGAGGCAGTAGGGATGACCAGGGATGTTCTCTGTTTAGTGAGTCCTCCAGATCAGAGACAGTAGGGATGACCAGGGATGTTCTCTGTTTAGTGAGTCCTCCAGATCAGAGACAGTAGGGATGTTCTCTGTTTAGTGAGTCCACCAGATCAGAGGCAGTAGAGATGACCAGGGATGTTCTCTATTTAGTGAGTCCTCCAGATCAGAGGCAGTAGGGATGACAAGGGATGTTCTCTGTTTAGTGAGTCCTCCAGATCAGAGGCAGTAGAGATGACCAGGGATGTTCTCTGTTTAGTGAGTCCTCCAGATCAGAGACAGTAGGGATGGTCTCTGTTTAGTGAGTCCACCAGATCAGGGGCAGTAGAGATGACCAGGGATGTTCTCTGTTTAGTGAGTCCTCCAGATCAGAGGCAGTAGGGATGACCAGGGATGTTCTCTGTTTAGTGAGTCCTCCAGATCAGAGACAGTAGGGATGGTCTCTGTTTAGTGAGTCCACCAGATCAGGGGCAGTAGAGATGACCAGGGATGTTCTCTGTTTAGTGAGTCCTCCAGATCAGAGGCAGTAGGGATGACCAGGGATGTTCTCTGTTTAGTGAGTCCACCAGATCAAAGGCAGTAGAGATGACCAGGGATGTTCTCTGTTTAGTGAGTCCTCCAGATCAGAGGCAGTAGGGATGACAAGGGATGTTCTCTGTTTAGTGAGTCCTCCAGATCAGAGGCAGTAGAGATGACCAGGGATGTTCTCTGTTTAGTGAGTCCTCCAGATCAGAGGCAGTAGGGATGACCAGGGATGTTCTCTGTTTAGCCAGTCCCCCAGATCAGAGGCAGTAGGGAGGACTAGGGATGTTCTCTGTTTAGTGAGTCCTCCAGATCAGAGGCAGTAGGGATGACCAGGGATGTTCTCTGTTTAGTGAGTCCTCCAGATCAGAGGCAGTAGAGATGACCAGGGATGTTCTCTGTTTAGTGAGTCCTCCAGATCAGAGGCAGTAGTGATGACCAGGGATGTTCTCTGTTTAGTGAGTCCTCCAGATCAGAGGCAGTAGGGATGACCAGGGATGTTCTCTGTTTAGTGAGTCCTCCAGATCAGAGGCGGTAGGGATGTTCTCTGTTTAGTGAGTCCTCCAGATCAGAGGGAGTAGGGATGACCAGGGATGTTCTCTGTTTAGTGAGTCCTACAGATCAGAGGCAGTAGAGATGACCAGGGATGTTCTCTGTTTAGTGAGTCCTCCAGATCAGAGGCAGTAGGGATGACCAGGGATGTTCTCTGTTTAGTGAGTCCTCCAGATCAGAGGCAGTAGGGATGACCAGGGAAGTTCTCTGTTTAGTGAGTCCTCCAGATCAGAGGCAGTAGGGATGACCAGGGATGTTCTCTGTTTAGTGAGTCCCCCAGATCAGAGGCAGTAGGGAGGACTAGGGATGTTCTCTGTTTAGTGAGTACTCCAGATCAGAGGCAGTAGGGATGACCAGGGATGTTCTCTGTTTAGTGAGTCCTCCAGATCAGAGGCAGTAGGGATGACCAGGGAAGTTCTCTGTTTAGTGAGTCCTCCAGATCAGAGGCAGTAGGGATGACCAGGGATGTTCTCTGTTTAGTGAGTCCTCCAGATCAGAGGCAGTAGTGATGACCAGGGATGTTCTCTGTTTAGTGAGTCCTCCAGATCAGAGGCAGTAGGGATGACCAGGGATGTTCTCTGTTTAGTGAGTCCTCCAGATTAGAGGTAGTAGCGATGACCAGGGATGTTCTCTGTTTAGTGAGTCCTCCAGATCAGAGGCAGTAGGGATGACCAGGGATGTTCTCTGTTTAGTGAGTCCTCCAGATCAGAGGCGGTAAGGATGTTCTCTGTTTAGTGAGTCCTCCAGATCAGAGGGAGTAGGGATGACCAGGGATGTTCTCTGTTTAGTGAGTCCTACAGATCAGAGGCAGTAGAGATGACCAGGGATGTTCTCTGTTTAGTGAGTCCTCCAGATCAGAGGCAGTAGGGATGACCAGGGATGTTCTCTGTTTAGTGAGTCCTCCAGATCAGAGGCAGTAGGGATGACCAGGGAAGTTCTCTGTTTAGTGAGTCCTCCAGATCAGAGGCAGTAGGGATGACCAGGGATGTTCTCTGTTTAGTGAGTCCCCCAGATCAGAGGCAGTAGGGAGGACTAGGGATTTTTCTCTGTTTAGTGAGTACTCCAGATCAGAGGCAGTAGGGATGACCAGGGATGTTCTCTGTTTAGTGAGTCCTCCAGATCAGAGGCAGTAGGGATGACCAGGGAAGTTCTCTGTTTAGTGAGTCCTCCAGATCAGAGGCAGTAGGGATGACCAGGGATGTTCTCTGTTTAGTGAGTCCTCCAGATCAGAGACAGTAGGGATGACCAGGGATGTTCTCTGTTTAGTGAGTCCTCCAGATCAGAGACAGTAGGGATGTTCTCTGTTTAGTGAATCCACCAGATCAGAGGCAGTAGAGATGACCAGGGATGTTCTCTGTTTAGTGAGTCCTCCAGATCAGAGGCAGTAGGGATGACAAGGGATGTTCTCTGTTTAGTGAGTCCTCCAGATCAGAGGCAGTAGAGATGAGCAGGGATGTTCTCTGTTTAGTGAGTCCTCCAGATCAGAGACAGTAGGGATGGTCTCTGTTTAGTGAGTCCACCAGATCAGAGGCAGTAGAGATGACCAGGGATGTTCTCTGTTTAGTGAGTCCTCCAGATCAGAGGCAGTAGGGATGACCAGGGATGTTCTCTGTTTAGCCAGTCCCCCAGATCAGAGGCAGTAGGGAGGACTAGGGATGTTCTCTGTTTAGTGAGTCCTCCAGATCAGAGGCAGTAGGGATGACCAGGGATGTTCTCTGTTTAGTGAGTCCTCCAGATCAGAGGCAGTAGAGATGACCAGGGATGTTCTCTGTTTAGTGAGTCCTCCAGATCAGAGGCAGTAGTGATGACCAGGGATGTTCTCTGTTTAGTGAGTCCTCCAGATTAGAGGTAGTAGCGATGACCAGGGATGTTCTCTGTTTAGTGAGTCCTCCAGATCAGAGGCAGTAGGGATGACCAGGGATGTTCTCTGTTTAGTGAGTCCTCCAGATCAGAGGGAGTAAGGATGACCAGGGATGTTCTCTGTTTAGTGAGTCCTCCAGATCAGAGGCAGTAGGGATGACCAGGGATGTTCTCTGTTTAGTGAGTCCTCCAGATCAGAGCCAGTAGGGATGACCAGGGATGTTCTCTGTTTAGTGAGTCCACCAGATCAGAAGCAGTAGGGATGACCAGAGATGCTCTCTGTTTAGTGAGTCCTCCAGATCAGAGGCAGTAGGGATGACCAGGGAAGTTCTCTGTTTAGTGAGTCCTCCAGATCAGAGGCAGTAGTGATGACCAGGGATGTTCTCTGTTTAGTGAGTCCTCCAGATTAGAGGTAGTAGCGATGACCAGGGATGTTCTCTGTTTAGTGAGTCCTCCAGATCAGAGGCAGTAGCGATGACCAGGGATGTTCTCTGTTTAGTGAGTCCTCCAGATCAGAGGCAGTAGGGATGTTCTCTGTTTAGTGAGTCCTCCAGATCAGAGGGAGTAGGGATGACCAGGGATGTTCTCTGTTTAGTGAGTCCTCCAGATCAGAGGCAGTAGGGATGACCAGGGATGTTCTCTGTTTAGTGAGTCCTCCAGATCAGAGGCAGTAGGGATGACCAGGGATGTTCTCTGTTTAGTGAGTCCACCAGATCAGAAGCAGTAGGGATGACCAGAGATGCTCTCTGTTTAGTGAGTCCTCCAGATTAGAGGCAGTAGGGATGACCAGGGATGTTCTCTGTTTAGTGAGTCCTCCAGATCAGAGGCAGTAGGGAGGACTAGGGATGTTCTCTGTTTAATGAGTCCTCCAGATCAGAGGCAGTAGGGATGACCAGGGATGTTCTCTGTTTAGTGAGTCCTCCAGATCAGAGGCAGTAGGGATGACCAGGGAAGTTCTCTGTTTAGTGAGTCCTCCAGATCAGAGGCAGTAGGGATGACCAGGGATGTTCTCTGTTTAGTGAGTCCACCAGATCAGAAGCAGTAGGGATGACCAGAGATGCTCTCTGTTTAGTGAGTCCTCCAGATCAGAGGCAGTAGGGATGACCAGGGATGTTCTCTGTTTAGTGAGTCCTCCAGATCAGAGGCAGTAGGGAGGACTAGGGATGTTCTCTGTTTAGTGAGTCCTCCAGATCAGAGGCAGTAGGGATGACCAGGGATGTTCTCTGTTTAGTGAGTCCTCCAGATCAGAGGCAGTAGGGAGGACTAGGGATGTCCTCTGTTTAGTGAGTCCTCCAGATTAGAGGCAGTAGGGATGACCAGGGATGTTCTCTGTTTAGTGAGTCCTCCAGATCAGAGGCAGTAGGGAGGACTAGGGATGTTCTCTGTTTAGTGAGTCCTCCAGATCAGAGGCAGTAGGGAGGACCAGGGATGTTCTCTGTTTAGTGAGTCCTCCAGATCAGAGGCAGTAGGGATGACCAGGGATGTTCTCTGTTTAGTGAGTCCTCCAGATCAGAGGCAGTAGGGATGACCAGGGATGTTCTCTGTTTAGTTAGTCCTCCAGATCAGAGGCAGTAGGGATGACCAGGGATGTTCTCTGTTTAGTGAGTCCTCCAGATCAGAGGCAGTAGGGATGACCAGAGATGTTCTCTGTTTAGTGAGTCCTCCAGATCAGAGGCAGTAGGGATGACCAGGGATGTTCTCTGTTTAGTTAGTCCTCCAGATCAGAGGCAGTAGGGATGACCAGGGATGTTCTCTGTTTAGTGAGTCCTCCAGATCAGAGGCAGTAGGGATGACCAGAGATGTTCTCTGTTTAGTGAGTCCTCCAGATCAGAGGCAGTAGGGATGACCAGGGAAGTTCTCTGTTTAGTGAGTCCTCCAGATCAGAGGCAGTAGGGATGACCAGGGATGTTCTCTGTTTAGTGAGTCCACCAGATCAGAAGCAGTAGGGATGACCAGAGATGCTCTCTGTTTAGTGAGTCCTCCAGATCAGAGGCAGTAGGGATGACCAGGGATGTTCTCTGTTTAGTGAGTCCTCCAGATCAGAGGCAGTAGGGAGGACTAGGGATGTTCTCTGTTTAGTGAGTCCTCCAGATCAGAGGCAGTAGGGATGACCAGGGATGTTCTCTGTTTAGTGAGTCCTCCAGATCAGAGGCAGTCGGGATTACCAGGGATGTTCTCTGTTTAGTGAGTCCTCCAGATCAGAGGCAGTAGTGATGACCAGGGATGTTCTCTGTTTAGTGAGTCCTCCAGATTAGAGGTAGTAGCGATGACCAGGGATGTTCTCTGTTTAGTGAGTCCTCCAGATCAGAGGCAGTAGGGATGACCAGGGATGTTCTCTGTTTAGTGAGTCCTCCAGATCAGAGGCAGTAGGGATGTTCTCTGTTTAGTGAGTCCTCCAGATCAGAGGGAGTAGGGATGACCAGGGATGTGCTCTGTTTAGTGAGTCCTCCAGATCAGAGGCAGTAGGGATGACCAGGGATATTCTCTGTTTAGTGAGTCCTCCAGATCAGAGGCAGTAGGGATGACCAGGGATGTTCTCTGTTTAGTGAGTCCACCAGATCAGAAGCAGTAGGGATGACCAGAGATGCTCTCTGTATAGTGAGTCCTCCAGATCAGAGGCAGTAGGGATGACCAGGGATGTTCTCTGTTTAGTGAGTCCTCCAGATCAGAGGCAGTAGGGAGGACTAGGGATGTTCTCTGTTTAGTGAGTCCTCCAGATCAGAGGCAGTAGGGATGACCAGGGATGTTCTCTGTTTAGTGAGTCCTCCAGATCAGAGGCAGTAGGGAGGACTAGGGATGTCCTCTGTTTAGTGAGTCCTCCAGATTAGAGGCAGTAGGGATGACCAGGGATGTTCTCTGTTTAGTGAGTCCTCCAGATCAGAGGCAGTAGGGAGGACTAGGGATGTTCTCTGTTTAGTGAGTCCTCCAGATCAGAGGCAGTAGGGAGGACCAGGGATGTTCTCTGTTTAGTGAGTCCTCCAGATCAGAGGCAGTAGGGATGACCAGGGATGTTCTCTGTTTAGTGAGTCCTCCAGATCAGAGGCAGTAGGGATGACCAGGGATGTTCTCTGTTTAGTTAGTCCTCCAGATCAGAGGCAGTAGGGATGACCAGGGATGTTCTCTGTTTAGTGAGTCCTCCAGATCAGAGGCAGTAGGGATGACCAGAGATGTTCTCTGTTTAGTGAGTCCTCCAGATCAGAGGCAGTAGGGATGACCAGGGAAGTTCTCTGTTTAGTGAGTCCTCCAGATCAGAGGCAGTAGGGATGACCAGGGATGTTCTCTGTTTAGTGATTCCACCAGATCAGAAGCAGTAGGGATGACCAGAGATGCTCTCTGTTTAGTGAGTCCTCCAGATCAGAGGCAGTAGGGATGACCAGGGATGTTCTCTGTTTAGTGAGTCCTCCAGATCAGAGGCAGTAGGGAGGACTAGGGATGTTCTCTGTTTAGTGAGTCCTCCAGATCAGAGGCAGTAGGGATGACCAGGGATGTTCTCTGTTTAGTGAGTCCTCCAGATCAGAGGCAGTCGGGATTACCAGGGATGTTCTCTGTTTAGTGAGTCCTCCAGATCAGAGGCAGTAGTGATGACCAGGGATGTTCTCTGTTTAGTGAGTCCTCCAGATTAGAGGTAGTAGCGATGACCAGGGATGTTCTCTGTTTAGTGAGTCCTCCAGATCAGAGGCAGTAGGGATGACCAGGGATGTTCTCTGTTTAGTGAGTCCTCCAGATCAGAGGCAGTAGGGATGACCAGGGATGTTCTCTGTTTAGTGAGTCCTCCAGATCAGAGGCAGTAGGGATGTTCTCTGTTTAGTGAGTCCTCCAGATCAGAGGGAGTAGGGATGACCAGGGATGTTCTCTGTTTAGTGAGTCCTCCAGATCAGAGGCAGTAGGGATGACCAGGGATATTCTCTGTTTAGTGAGTCCTCCAGATCAGAGGCAGTAGGGATGACCAGGGATGTTCTCTGTTTAGTGAGTCCACCAGATCAGAAGCAGTAGGGATGACCAGAGATGCTCTCTGTATAGTGAGTCCTCCAGATCAGAGGCAGTAGGGATGACCAGGGATGTTCTCTGTTTAGTGAGTCCTCCAGATCAGAGGCAGTAGGGAGGACTAGGGATGTTCTCTGTTTAGTGAGTCCTCCAGATCAGAGGCAGTAGGGATGACCAGGGATGTTCTCTGTTTAGTGAGTCCTCCAGATCAGAGGCAGTAGGGAGGACTAGGGATGTCCTCTGTTTAGTGAGTCCTCCAGATTAGAGGCAGTAGGGATGACCAGGGATGTTCTCTGTTTAGTGAGTCCTCCAGATCAGAGGCAGTAGGGAGGACTAGGGATGTTCTCTGTTTAGTGAGTCCTCCAGATCAGAGGCAGTAGGGAGGACCAGGGATGTTCTCTGTTTAGTGAGTCCTCCAGATCAGAGGCAGTAGGGATGACCAGGGATGTTCTCTGTTTAGTGAGTCCTCCAGATCAGAGGCAGTAGGGATGACCAGGGATGTTCTCTGTTTAGTTAGTCCTCCAGATCAGAGGCAGTCGGGATGACCAGGGATGTTCTCTTTTTAGTGAGTCCTCCAGATCAGAGGCAGTAGGGATGACCAGAGATGTTCTCTGTTTAGTGAGTCCTCCAGATCAGAGGCAGTAGGGATGACCAGGGAAGTTCTCTGTTTAGTGAGTCCTCCAGATCAGAGGCAGTAGGGATGACCAGGGATGTTCTCTGTTTAGTGAGTCCACCAGATCAGAAGCAGTAGGGATGACCAGAGATGCTCTCTGTTTAGTGAGTCCTCCAGATCAGAGGCAGTAGGGATGACCAGGGATGTTCTCTGTTTAGTGAGTCCTCCAGATCAGAGGCAGTAGGGAGGACTAGGGATGTTCTCTGTTTAGTGAGTCCTCCAGATCAGAGGCAGTAGGGATGACCAGGGATGTTCTCTGTTTAGTGAGTCCTCCAGATCAGAGGCAGTCGGGATTACCAGGGATGTTCTCTTTTTAGTGAGTCCTCCAGATCAGAGGCAGTAGTGATGACCAGGGATGTTCTCTGTTTAGTGAGTCCTCCAGATTAGAGGTAGTAGCGATGACCAGGGATGTTCTCTGTTTAGTGAGTCCTCCAGATCAGAGGCAGTAGGGATGACCAGGGATGTTCTCTGTTTAGTGAGTCCTCCAGATCAGAGGCAGTAGGGATGTTCTCTGTTTAGTGAGTCCTCCAAATCAGAGGGAGTAGGGATGACCAGGGATGTTCTCTGTTTAGTGAGTCCTCCAGATCAGAGGCAGTAGGGATGACCAGGGATATTCTCTGTTTAGTGAGTCCTCCAGATCAGAGGCAGTAGGGATGACCAGGGATGTTCTCTGTTTAGTGAGTCCACCAGATCAGAAGCAGTAGGGATGACCAGAGATGCTCTCTGTATAGTGAGTCCTCCAGATCAGAGGCAGTAGGGATGACCAGGGATGTTCTCTGTTTAGTGAGTCCTCCAGATCAGAGGCAGTAGGGAGGACTAGGGATGTTCTCTGTTTAGTGAGTCCTCCAGATCAGAGGCAGTAGGGATGACCAGGGATGTTCTCTGTTTAGTGAGTCCTCCAGATCAGAGGCAGTAGGGAGGACTAGGGATGTCCTCTGTTTAGTGAGTCCTCCAGATTAGAGGCAGTAGGGATGACCAGGGATGTTCTCTGTTTAGTGAGTCCTCCAGATCAGAGGCAGTAGGGAGGACTAGGGATGTTCTCTGTTTAGTGAGTCCTCCAGATCAGAGGCAGTAGGGAGGACCAGGGATGTTCTCTGTTTAGTGAGTCCTCCAGATCAGAGGCAGTAGGGATGACCAGAGATGTTCTCTGTTTAGTGAGTCCTCCAGATCAGAGGCAGTAGGGATGATCAGGGATGTTCTCTGTTTAGTGAGTCCTCCAGATCAGAGGCAGTAGGGATGACCAGGAATGTTCTCTGTTTAGTGAGTCCACCAGATCAGAGGCAGTAGGGAGGACCAGGGATGTTCTCTGTTTAGTGAGTCCTCCAGATCAGAGGCAGTAGGGATGACCAGAGATGTTCTCTGTTTAGTGAGTCCTCCAGATCAGAGGCAGTAGGGATGATCAGGGATGTTCTCTGTTTAGTGAGTCCTCCAGATTAGAGGCAGTAGGGATGACCAGGGATGTTCTCTGTTTAGTGAGTCCTCCAGATCAGAGGCAGTAGGGATGACCAGGGATGTCCTCTGTTTAGTGAGTCCTCCAGATTAGAGGCAGTAGGGATGACCAGAGATGTTCTCTGTTTAGTGAGTCCTCCAGATCAGAGGCAGTAGGGATGACCAGAGATGTTCTCTGTTTAGTGAGTCCTCCAGATCAGAGGCAGTAGGGATGACCAGAGATGTTCTCTGTTTAGTGAGTCCTCCAGATTAGAGGCAGTAGGGATGACCAGAGATGTTCTCTGTTTAGTGAGTCCTCCAGATCAGAGGCAGTAGGGATGACCAGAGATGTTCTCTGTTTAGTGAGTCCTCCAGATCAGAGGCAGTAGGGATGACCAGAGATGTTCTCTGTTTAGTGAGTCTGCCAGATCAGAGGCAGTAGGGATGACCAGAGATGTTCTCTGTTTAGTGAGTCCTCCAGATCAGAGGCAGTAGGGATGACCAGAGATGTACTCTTGATGTGTTTGTGTAAATTGGACCATTTTCCTGTCCTGCTGAGCATTGAAAAAAGTACTTTTGGGTGTCAGGGATAAAATATACGGAGTAAAAAATATAATTTTCTTTAAGAATTTAAAAAGGTAAAAGTTTCCAAAAATATAAATAATAAAAGTACAGATGCTTCAAAAAAGTTGTTGTGTTTTGTCCTATATTTATATTTATTTATATTTTTGAATAGTTTTTATTTTAAATCCCAACCCCCTGTCTCTGCAGGAGGCCTTTTGCCAGGCTGTCATCGTAAATAAGAATTTGTTCTGAACTGACTTGCTTTTGTTAAGTAAAGTAAAAAATTAAAAAATAACAAAAGTATTTTTACTTAAGTACTTTA
Source organism: Oncorhynchus kisutch (assembly GCF_002021735.2). Taxonomy (NCBI): domain Eukaryota; kingdom Metazoa; phylum Chordata; class Actinopteri; order Salmoniformes; family Salmonidae; genus Oncorhynchus; species Oncorhynchus kisutch. The sequence goes on from NC_034194.2 coordinate 44,925,557, forward strand.
CACCACTGAGAGATTGTCAGTGGAATATAACCAAATTAAATCATTTCCCCCCCCCCCCCCCCCTGTATAAATACACATATATTTAGCGTTTTGGAATGAAAATTCTTCCGATGTTATGTTTTAACATCAGCTATGCAAAAAAAAAAAACCTGTTACTTGATAGACCTGCTGTAACAGCCCACCTTCTGTAACAGCACACCTTCTGTAACAGCCCACCTTCTGTAACAGCCCACCTTCTGTAACAGCACACCTTCTGTAACAGCCCACCTTCTGTAACAGCCCACCTTCTGTAACAGCCCACCTTCTGTAACAGCCTACCTTCTGTAACAGCCCACCTTCTGTAACAGCCCACCTTCTGTAACAGCCTACCTTCTGTAACAGCCTACCTTCTGTAACAGCCCACCTTCTGTAACAGCACACCTTCTGTAACAGCCCACCTTCTGTAACAGCCTACCTTCTGTAACAGCCTACCTTCTGTAACAGCCCACCTTCTGTAACAGCCCACCTTCTGTAACAGCACACCTTCTGTAACAGCCTACCTTCTGTAACAGCCCACCTTCTGTAACAGCCTACCTTCTGTAACAGCCCACCTTCTGTAACAGCCCACTTTCTGTAACAGCCCACCTTCTGTAACAGCCCACCTTCTGCAACAGCCCACCTTCTGTAACAGCCCACCTTCTGTAACAGCCCACCTTCTGTAACAGCACACCTTCTGTAACAGCTCACCTTCTGTAACAGCACACCTTCTGTAACAGCTCACCTTCTGTAACAGCCCACCTTCTGTAACAGCCCACCTTCTGTAACAGCCCACCTTCTGTAACAGCTCACCTTCTGTAACAGCCCACCTTCTGTAACAGCCCACCTTCTGTAACAGCCCACCTTCTGTAACAGCCCACCTTCTGTTGGTGTTATTCTACCATGAGTTATCATTCTGGGAAACCTGTTGGTTGTTATTCTACCATGAGTTATCATTCTGGGAAACCTGTTGGTTGTTATTCTACCATGAGTTATCATTCTGGGAAACCTGTTGGTGTTATTCTACCATGAGTTATCATTCTGGGAAACCTGTTGGTGTTATTCTACCATGAGTTAACATTCTGGGAAACCTGTTGGTGTTATTCTACCATGAGTTATCATTCTGGGAAACCTGTTGGTGTTATTCTACCATGAGTTAACATTCTGGGAAACCTGTTGGTGTTATTCTACCATGAGTTAACATTCTGGGAAACCTGTTGGTTGTTATTCTACCATGAGTTAACATTCTGGGAAACCTGTTGGTGTTATTCTACCATGAGTTATCATTCTGGGAAACCTGTTGGTGTTATTCTACCATGAGTTATCATTCTGGGAAACCTGATGGTGTTATTCTACCATGAGTTATCATTCTGGGAAACCTGTTGGTGTTATTCTACCATGAGTTAACATTCTGGGAAACCTGTTGGTGTTATTCTACCATGAGTTATCATTCTGGGAAACCTGTTGGTGTTATCCTACCATGAGTTAACATTCTGGGAAACCTGATGGTGTTATTCTACCATGAGTTATCATTCTGGGAAACCTGTTGGTGTTATTCTACCATGAGTTAACATTCTGGGAAACCTGTTGGTGTTATTCTACCATGAGTTAACATTCTGGGAAACCTGTTGGTGTTATTCTACCATGAGTTAACATTCTGGGAAACCTGTTGGTGTTATTCTACCATGAGTTATCATTCTGGGAAACCTGTTGGTGTTATTCTACCATGAGTTATCATTCTGGGAAACCTGTTGGTGTTATTCTACCATGAGTTATCATTCTGGGAAACATGTTGGTGTTATTCTACCATGAGTTATCATTCTGGGAAACCTGTTGGTGTTATTCTACCATGAGTTATCATTCTGGGAAACCTGTTGGTGTTATTCTACCATGAGTTATCATTCTGGGAAACCTGTTGGTGTTATTCTACCATGAGTTAACATTCTGGGAAACCTGATGGTGTTATTCTACCATGAGTTATCATTCTGGGAAACCTGTTGGTGTTATTCTACCATGAGTTATCATTCTGGGAAACCTGTTGGTGTTATTCTACCATGAGTTAACATTCTGGGAAACCTGTTGGTGTTATTCTACCATGAGTTAACATTCTGGGAAACCTGTTGGTGTTATTCTACCATGAGTTAACATTCTGGGAAACCTGTTGGTGTTATTCTACCATGAGTTATCATTCTGGGAAACCTGTTGGTGTTATTCTACCATGAGTTATCATTCTGGGAAACCTGTTGGTGTTATTCTACCATGAGTTATCATTCTGGGAAACCTGTTGGTGTTATTCTACCATGAGTTAACATTCTGGGAAACCTGTTGGTGTTATTCTACCATGAGTTAACATTCTGGGAAACCTGTTGGTGTTATTCTACCATGAGTTAACATTCTGGCACTGGTGTGGCGATAACACCACTAGCCTGCTGTTACAGTTGTCACTCAGTAATAAAACGAGGTGTATCACAGCCGAACAACTCTGGTAAGGAGAATGCACAGGTCTCTCTCAGTGTGGGACTGAATTTGTCAGTGAGAGTGACACAGAGCGAACTGATACAAATGGTGCAGTAATCGTATTCTTGCCGGTTTTCTGCACCAACAGTAGGTACATTCAGCCAACCTCGTAGCCCATAATTCGCGGTCACGTCCTGAGTGGGTGTGCTCTTTGGAGTGTCACTGAGTAGGCGGATTTCATTGGTGCAACAGCCATAGGCCATACAGTGCAAATAAATATGCCCCCAATGCAATTATTTAGTCTAACACAGCCACAGTGCGATTTCAGATTTTTTTGTTGTGTCAAATTAACAAATTATTGTCTTTTGTTTAAAATATATATATATATAGAACAACATTCCGACCTTGTTTAGCATTATATAATCCAAATATGGCATGATTCCACTATTTGTAACCGTTTAAAAAACTTTTATTTTGAAGGCAAACCGCAAATTCCACGATTATGACTCATCCTTATTGTGGCTAGCTTCACAGGTACGTCATGGCGCGGTTGGGTAGATAAACTCCTTCGCAGAAAAAAGGTCATCGGGTCTAGCTGTCGTCTCAGGCGATTATGCGCATGAGCAGGCCGTCAAAAAAAAAGAGTTGTTTTTAACGAAAATGAAAATGAGTCAAGTTTGTCACTTTGACGTGGTTGGCTTATAACATGTTCAAATTGTCTCGAATCTAGGTTGTGCCTTTACATTTCGGGAAATATAACAACTAAGGAAGATAGTTTCTCTTCTCATAGAGCTCCACAGTGGAGGTGTCATTTTACCGGTAAAACAGGGAAATGGTTCCAATCGTTTTTCCACAATTAATTTTAGAAACACTTAAAAAGGATTGCGCTTCTTGTCAAAACTTCACACCAGGGTAAGCCTACAACTGTAAATCTCTCTCATACACGGTGACTTCCATTTATTCCATATCTATTTACTGGGGGAAAAAATGATTGGAACAATTTATGTTTGACCGCTAGGTTTTATGACTCATACTGTGGTACTCTATAGACTTCACTAACCCCAAAACCCAGCGTGCTTGATCTGTTTGCAAGCATTCCCGGAAGTCATGCGATGCTGCGCCTCTGACAAATTCTGCGCTAATAATATAGCCATGGACAATATTGTGTGTTTGCGCTTAGTTGGTTTGTTCCTTGTCGAAGCAGGGTTTGATTATTCCTTGTGTGTGTTTAAGGTGTTGCTTTTGTCTACTTTTCGTCCTTGACATGATTCATACTTCACCGTATAAGCATTGCAATATGCAGATTGTTCATAGCTCCAGATAACGCCACCACACCACCGGGTAACAACTTGGTGTAGGGCAAGGATGGGCAACTTTGATGGGGGGGGGGGGGGCATAAAAACAATCTGAACATAAGGGGCCGTGTGTCTGCTTACCCACATCAATACCCACACATACAGTTAGCGCAGGCCCTTGCATTTTATTGGGGGGGGGGGGGGGGGTGTGTGAGAGAGAGAGACAGTGAGAGAGACAGCGAGACATTTACAACAATCAATTCCTCTGATTATTTATTTTATTGTTACGTTCCTTTTTCCCCTTTTTTTAAACATTTTATTTTATTTATAAAATACAAAAAAAGTCCAACCATACAACAATCAGGACAGGAATAGGACAAGCATTTCCCATTCCAGCAGGTGTTTCTCTCCACAGATCAACAACCACCACCTGTCTGTCAAGTATTCAAAGCCCCAGCCTGAACAACTCACGGACGGAATCTTCCAGAAGACGCATCTCAAGTAAAAGACTACCAAGGTGGATGGAAACATCTGATCTGTGGTTAAAGGGGGACATGTCGGGTTGCGTAACACCGGCAACTCTCCCAGAATTCACAGGTTTTCAAGAAATCACTGTAGGAAGTTTTCCCAGGAAAGGATAGAAGAAACAGGTCATCTGGAATCGTCCGACCGAGATTTTCGGAGAACCTGGGAATTTGTGGAAAGTTACAGGAATTTTGTAATCCCAGTGATTTGAATAGAGCAGATGACTACAGGGTCTAAAAACAAGGCTCTGTTCAACATCACGGTCAAATGGGACTGTCAAAGCTTCTTATGGAAATATCTGTTACGTCATGTTCTGTTAAAACCCTCATTCTGTGGGACAGGTCATGTTGAAGACTGGTCTGTCTGTTACATCATGTTCTGTTAAAACCCTTGTGTTCTGTGGGACAGGTCATGTTGAAGACTGGTCTGTCATGTTCTGTGGGACAGGTCATGTTGAAGACTGGTCTGTCTGCCCATGCATTAATGAAAGCCTATTCCCTATATAGTACACTACTTTAGACCAGGGCCATATTCCCTACATAGTGCACTACCTTAGACCAGGACCCATGAAAGTAGTACACTATATAGGGAATAGGCTGCCATTTGGAACACAGCCCGTGACATCATCAAATCTAAAATAATAAGGAATCATGGTTGGCTTGGAGAGTCAACCATGAGTGTGAATCAGTCACTGGAGCAGCCATCATTGGCTGGCTGGCTGCTAAAGGTGAAAGGTTAGAGGTCATACTGTAGAGGTCATCCAGGGTCAAAGTTCAGAGGGCGTAGCTGTCACCAAGACAACAGGTCATTGGACAGTAGGAGGACGGAAGCTGCCTTTCTGACTTCCTGGACAAATCCAGCCAATCAGGACAAAGGCCCAGACTGTTGCCGGGGCAGACAAGTTGAGGATAATACAATGCATCCAATGGATGAGGTGCTTTTTAGCCTCTGTCTTTCTCTCTCCATTCCGTTCTTGTTTTTCCGTGTGTGTTATTTGCGGAGGGGTTTCTGACACTCTAATAGCATGGGGTAGATGTGCTCTACAGCCGTGGCTACAGCCTGCACATTTGGTCCTGAGAGAGACAGACAGACGAGACACAGACAGACAAAGTTAGTCATATGAAATGCGTTGGGTGTGGTTGGACACGGGTTTCAAGTTTCCACAAAAGTGACAAGACGTAAAAGTTTGACTGTGTACGGTGTGTGTGTGTACCCGTGAAGGTAAGGCTGTCGCTGGACGGTGTGTGTGTGTGTGTGTACCTGTGATGGTAAGGCTGTCGCTGGACGGTGTGTGTGTGTGTACCTGTGATGGTAAGGCTGTCGCTGGACGGTGTGTGTGTGTGTACCTGTGATGGTAAGGCTGCCGGTAGAGAAGACCTGGACAGTGTGTGTGTGTGTGTGTACCTGTGATGGTAAGGCTGCCGGTAGAGAAGACCTGGACGGTGGCCTTGAGGGTTTTGATCCTGTAGGTGGCAGCGGGGTGGAGCTCTGGCTCATAGCTACACACACACACACACACACACACACACACACACACACACACACACACACACACCCACCCTTTCAGAAAGTATTCACACCCCTTGACTGTTTCCACATTTTGTTGCGTTACAGCTTGAATTTAAAAACAGATTAAATTGAGATTGTGTCACTGATCTACACACAACCACATAATGTCAAAAGTGGAATTTGTTTAGACATTTTTTTACAAATTAATTTAAAAAATGAACAGCTGAAATGAGTCAATAAGTACTCAACCCTTTTGTTATGACAAGCCTAAACAAGTTCAGGAGTAAAAATAAGTTGTATGGACTCACTCTGTGTGCAATAATAAGTGTAACATAATTTGTGAATGACTACCTCATCTCTGTACCACCACACAAACAATTATCTGTCAGGTCCCTCAGTCGAGCAATGAATTTCACAACACAGATTCAACCACAAAGACCAGGGAGGTTTTCCAATGTCTCGCAAAGAAGGGAACCTATTGGTAGGTGGGTAAAAAATAAATGTTAAAAAAGCTGAATTTGAATACATCTCTGAGCGTCGTGAAGTTATTAGTTGCCAGAGAGGAAGGAAACCGCTCAAGGATTTCACCATTATGGGGACTGACTTTAAAACAGTTTGAGTTTAATGGCTGTGAAAGGAGAAACTGAGGATGGATCAACAACATTGTAGTTAACTCCACAATACTAAACTAAAAGACAGAGTGATAAAAGGAAGCCTGTACAGAATCAAATATATTCCAAAACGTGCATCCTGTTTGCAACAAGACACTAAAGTAACACTGCAAAAAAATATGGCAAAGAAATTAACTTCATGTCCTGAATACAAAGAGTTACCGTTTGGAGCAAATCCAACACAGAGTACCACTTCATACTTCAAGTATGGTGGTTGCTGCATCATGTTATGGGTATGCTTGTCATCGGCAAGGACTTTTGAGTTTTTTTAGGATAAAAATAATCACTGGGGGACAAATTCACTTTTCAACAGGACAATAACCTAAAACAAAAGGCCAAATATGGAGTTGAATGTTTCGGAGGCTTGAAAATCTTATGGCAAGACTTAAACAATGACTGTCAACAACCAACTTGACAGAGCTTGAAGAATTTTATTAAAAGTAATGTGGAAATATTGTACAATCCAGGTGTGCAAAGTTCTTAAGAGACTTACCCAGAAAGAATCAAAAAGGTGATTCTAACCAGAAAGAATCAAAAAGGTGATTCTAACCAGAAAGAATCAAAAAGGTGATTCTAACCAGAAAGAATCAAAAAGGTGATTCTAACCAGAAAGAATCAAAAAGGTGATTCTAACCAGAAAGAATCAAAAAGGTGATTCTAACCAGAAAGAATCAAAAAGGTGATTCTAACCAGAAAGAATCAAAAAGGTGATTCTAACCAGAAAGAATCAAAAAGGTGATTCTAACCAGAAAGAATCAAAAGGTGATTCTAACATGTATTGACTCAGGGGTATGAATACTTATGTAAATAAATGTTCACTAAATTAGCAAAAATTTTTAAAAAACCGTTTTCACTTTGTCATATAGAGTAGCGTGTGGGTGAGCCGATGTGAGTTAGCCTTTGTTCATTATAGAGTAGCGTGTGGGTGAGCCGATGTGGTTAGACCTTGTCATTATAGAGTAGCGTGTGGGTGAGCCGATGTGAGTTAGACCTTTGTCATATAGAGTTAGGATAGTGTGGGTGAGCCGATGTGAGTTAGACCTTTGTCATTATAGAGTAGCGTGTGGGTGAGCCGATGTGAGTTAGACCTTTGTCATTATAGAGTAGCGTGTGGGTGAGCCGATGTGAGTTAGACCTTTGTCATTATAGAGTAGCGTGTGGGTGAGCCGATGTGAGTTAGACCTTTGTCATTATAGAGTAGCGTGTGGGTGAGCCGATGTGAGTTAGACCTTTGTCATTATAGAGTAGCGTGTGGGTGAGCCGATGTGAGTTAGACCTTTGTCATTATAGAGTAGCGTGTGGGTGAGCCGATGTGAGTTAGACCTTTGTCATTATAGAGTAGCGTGTGGGTGAGCCGATGTGAGTTAGACCTTTGTCATTATAGAGTAGCGTGTGGGTGAGCCGATGTGAGTTAGACCTTTGTCATTATAGAGTAGCGTGTGGGTGAGCCGATGTGAGTTAGACCTTTGTCATTATAGAGTAGCGTGTGGGTGAGCCGATGTGAGTTAGACCTTTGTCATTATAGAGTAGCGTGTGGGTGAGCCGATGTGAGTTAGACCTTTGTCATTATAGAGTAGCGTGTGGGTGAGCCGATGTGAGTTAGACCTTTGTCATTATAGAGTAGCGTGTGGGTGAGCCGATGTGAGTTAGACCTTTGTCATTATAGAGTAGCGTGTGGGTGAGCCGATGTGAGTTAGACCTTTGTCATTATAGAGTAGCGTGTGGGTGAGCCGATGTGAGTTAGACCTTTGTCATTATAGAGTAGCGTGTGGGTGAGCCGATGTGAGTTAGACCTTTGTCATTATAGAGTAGCGTGTGGGTGAGCCGATGTGAGTTAGACCTTTGTCATTATAGAGTAGCGTGTGGGTGAGCCGATGTGAGTTAGACCTTTGTCATTATAGAGTAGCGTGTGGGTGAGCCGATGTGAGTTAGACCTTTGTCATTATAGAGTAGCGTGTGGGTGAGCCGATGTGAGTTAGACCTTTGTCATTATAGAGTAGCGTGTGGGTGAGCCGATGTGAGTTAGACCTTTGTCATTATAGAGTAGCGTGTGGGTGAGCCGATGTGAGTTAGACCTTTGTCATTATAGAGTAGCGTGTGGGTGAGCCGATGTGAGTTAGACCTTTGTCATTATAGAGTAGCGTGTGGGTGAGCCGATGTGAGTTAGACCTTTGTCATTATAGAGTAGCGTGTGGGTGAGCCGATGTGAGTTAGACCTTTGTCATTATAGAGTAGCGTGTGGGTGAGCCGATGTGAGTTAGACCTTTGTCATTATAGAGTAGCGTGTGGGTGAGCCGATGTGAGTTAGACCTTTGTCATTATAGAGTAGCGTGTGGGTGAGCCGATGTGAGTTAGACCTTTGTCATTATAGAGTAGCGTGTGGGTGAGCCGATGTGAGTTAGACCTTTGTCATTATAGAGTAGCGTGTGGGTGAGCCGATGTGAGTTAGACCTTTGTCATTATAGAGTAGCGTGTGGGTGAGCCGATGTGAGTTAGACCTTTGTCATTATAGAGTAGCGTGTGGGTGAGCCGATGTGAGTTAGACCTTTGTCATTATAGAGTAGCGTGTGGGTGAGCCGATGTGAGTTAGACCTTTGTCATTATAGAGTAGCGTGTGGGTGAGCCGATGTGAGTTAGACCTTTGTCATTATAGAGTAGCGTGTGGGTGAGCCGATGTGAGTTAGACCTTTGTCATTATAGAGTAGCGTGTGGGTGAGCCGATGTGAGTTAGACCTTTGTCATTATAGAGTAGCGTGTGGGTGAGCCGATGTGAGTTAGACCTTTGTCATTATAGAGTAGCGTGTGGGTGAGCCGATGTGAGTTAGACCTTTGTCATTATAGAGTAGCGTGTGGGTGAGCCGATGTGAGTTAGACCTTTGTCATTATAGAGTAGCGTGTGGGTGAGCCGATGTGAGTTAGACCTTTGTCATTATAGAGTAGCGTGTGGGTGAGCCGATGTGAGTTAGACCTTTGTCATTATAGAGTAGCGTGTGGGTGAGCCGATGTGAGTTAGACCTTTGTCATTATAGAGTAGCGTGTGGGTGAGCCGATGTGAGTTAGACCTTTGTCATTATAGAGTAGCGTGTGGGTGAGCCGATGTGAGTTAGACCTTTGTCATTATAGAGTAGCGTGTGGGTGAGCCGATGTGAGTTAGACCTTTGTCATTATAGAGTAGCGTGTGGGTGAGCCGATGTGAGTTAGACCTTTGTCATTATAGAGTAGCGTGTGGGTGAGCCGATGTGAGTTAGACCTTTGTCATTATAGAGTAGCGTGTGGGTGAGCCGATGTGAGTTAGACCTTTGTCATTATAGAGTAGCGTGTGGGTGAGCCGATGTGAGTTAGACCTTTAAACAGGTCAACATTCACAAGGCCGCAGGGCCAGACGGATTACCAGGACGTGTGTTCCGGGCATGTGCTGACCAACTGGCAGGTGTCTTCAACGACATTTTCAACCTGTCCCTGATTGAGTCTGTAATACCAACATGTTTCAAGCAGACCACCATAGTACCTTTGCCCAAGAACACTAAGGTAACCTGCCTACATGACTACAGCCCCGTAGCACTCACGTCTGTAGCCATGAAGTGCTTTGAAAAGCTAGTAAATGGCTCACATCAACACCATTATCCCAGAGACCCTTGACCCACTCCAATTTGCATACCGCCATAACAGATACACAGATGATGCGGTCTCTATTTCACTCCACACTGCCCTTTCCCACCTGGACAAAACGAACACCTATGTGAGAATGCTGTTCGTTGACGACAGCTCAGCGGTTCAACAATAAAGCTCATCACTGAGCTAAGGACCCTGGAACAATTTTTTATTTTATTTTTTAAAATGAATGTCCTGCAAGTCTACACATTTTGCCATGACATTTGACATTTTAGTCATTTAGCAGAAGCTCTTATCTTAAGATAAGCCAGGTGGGACAACTACATCACACATTCGTAGTAAATCTTTTTTTAATTTTTTATAGCAAGATCAGAGCTAGTAAGGGGGGGGGTTTGGCGTGGTTGCTGTTGGACTATTTAAGATACTATTTGAAGAGGGCAGGTTTTTAGAAGACGGGAAGGGACTCTGCTGTCCTAGCTTCAGGGGGAAGCTGCTTCCATCATCGGGTTGCCAGGACGGAGACGAGCGGGAACTTCCCTCCTGTAGGGGTGGGAGGGTCAAGAGACCAGTGGGAACATCCCTCCTGTAGGGGCGGGAGGGTCAAGAGACCAGCGGTGGCAGAGAGAGTGCTCGGGATGGAGGGATTTGAGCAGAGCCTGAAGGTAGGGAAGGGGTCTGAGAGGAGATGTAGGACATTTATAAAAGGCATTTCGTGCAATTCTAATTTTGCCATGGCGCGGAGATCAATTTGACATTTTACAAGTCATTTCCTGCAATTCTATTGATTTTGTCATTGGGTGGAGAGAAATGTTTGCCGTTTTGAATAGGATATCTGAGTGAGCGTGACTAACAAAATGAATGGTGGCCCCTAGGTCAGTAAATCCACCATGATTACTACAAGTTTAGATAGCTGGCTAGACCAACTTACCAATCTGAAACAATATTAGCTGAGTGACTGTCAGTACCCACATTTCCATCCAGTTTATGTGGGCACAGGGGCTAATTGAGTGAGTCAGTACCCACGTTTATGTGGGCACAGGGGCTAATTGAGTGAGTCAGTACCCACGTCTATGTGGGCACAGGGGCTAATTGAGTGAGTCAGTACCCACGTCTATGTGGGCACAGGGGCTAATTGAGTGACTGTCAGTACCCACGTTTATGTGGGCACAGGGGCTAATTGAGTGAGTCAGTACCCACGTTTATGTGGGCACAGGGGCTAATTGAGTGAGTCAGTACCCACGTCTATGTGGGCACAGGGGCTAATTGAGTGAGTCAGTACCCACGTCTATGTGGGCACAGGGGCTAATTGAGTGACTGTCAGTACCCACGTCTATGTGGGCACAGGGGCTAATTGAGTGAGTCAGTACCCACGTTTATGTGGGCACAGGGGCTAATTGAGTGAGTCAGTACCCACGTCTATGTGGGCACAGGGGCTAATTGAGTGAGTCAGTACCCACGTCTATGTGGGCACAGGGGCTAATTGAGTGACTGTCAGTACCCACGTCTATGTGGGCACAGGGGCTAATTGAGTGAGTCAGTACCCACGTCTATGTGGGCACAGGGGCTAATTGAGTGAGTCAGTACCCACGTCTATGTGGGCACAGGGGCTAATTGAGTGAGTCAGTACCCACGTTTATGTGGGCACAGGGGCTAATTGAGTGAGTCAGTACCCACGTCTATGTGGGCACAGGGGCTAATTGAGTGAGTCAGTACCCACGTCTATGTGGGCACAGGGGCTAATTGAGTGACTGTCAGTACCCACGTTTATGTGGGCACAGGGGCTAATTGAGTGACTGTCAGTGATTTGACATAACAATTAGTAGAATTCAAAAGGTGCAATAGCTAAATGTGTTTGTGCATCAGCAGTTTCTCTCTTAAGTTGGGCCCTGACTGAGTTAACAACACCGCCCCTGCCCAATGTTTAATTTATCAATTTTATATTTTGGAAATTGATCCACGGGGGGGAGGGGGGGGGGGGGGCATCCGTCGACCCGTCAAAAGTTCAACTCATCTGAACTTTTCGTCTGTGAAAATGTTTGGTAAGGACACGGTAAGGACATGGTAAGGACACGGTAAGGACACGGTAAGGACACGGTAAGGACATGGACACGTCATCTATTCCCATTGAGAATTTAAAATCTATGGGCCAGTTTCCCTAAAACCTTGAACAGCAGTGAATGTCAGATTGTACCAAAATCAAAGAGCATTTCAATTAAAGATATAGCATTGATTCTTAACGAGGGTCCTGTCCAGGGGGTGTCCTGGTACTTCAAGCGGTCTCACTACAGAAACAGGAGAAGGACTAGTGTCCTGTCCAGGGGGTGTCCTGGTACTTCAAGCTGTCTCACTACAGTAACAGGAGCTGGACTCCTGCCCTATGGGTTGTTCTGGCTGGGACACCCTTTACTATAGAAAGGCCTCATCTACACAGTCACACACTGCTGTGCTGAGAGTGGAGATCTGTGGAAACGTTTGGCAATGGTTGTTGCAGTGACAGTGTGTGTGTGTGATCCATTGCTGGGGTGACGACGTAGTCTGTTTTACCTGGCGATGGGCCGGTTGTTCTTGGTGAAGTCGATGAGTCGGATGGCGAACGGCATGGAGCACACTGCCAGGACATTCACCACCTTGAACTCTGAGAACCTCACCTACACACACACACACGATAGTTTGTGGTGGGCTATAGTTAGGGCTCGATTTACAATTGATTCTTAAGGAATCAACACTTTCGTAAGGAATCGATTCCTCGATTCGATCATTTTAATGATGTTTTGTGATTTACATTGGAGTCATTTAGCACATGGTATTTCTGGCCCCGTAACAGTCCCCCGTGGGAATTAAACCCACAACCACGCTCTACCAACAACCCCACGGGTCATGATTAGTACCACACTCTACCAACAGCCCCACGGGTCAGGAACAGGTTAGTACCACGCTCTACCAACAGCCCCACGGGTCATGATTAGTACCACGCTCTACCAACAACCCCACGGGTCATGATTAGTACCACGCTCTACCAACAGCCCCACGGGTCAGGAACAGGTTAGTACCACGCTCTACCAACAGCCCCACGGGTCATGATTAGTACCACGCTCTACCAACAACCCCACGGGTCATGATTAGTACCACGCTCTACCAACAGCCCCACGGGTCAGGAACAGGTTAGTACCACGCTCTACCAACAACCCCACGGGTCATGATTAGTACCACGCTCTACCAACAACCCCACGGGTCATGATTAGTACCACGCTCTACCAACAACCCCACGGGTCATGAACAGGTTAGTACCACGCTCTACCAACAACCCCACGGGTCATGAACAGGTTAGTACCACGCTCTACCAACAACCCCACGGGTCATGATTAGTACCACGCTCTACCAACAACCCACGGGTCATGGTTAGTACCACGCTCTACCAACAACCCCACGGGTCATGATTAGTACCACGCTCTACCAACAACCCCACGGGTCATGATTAGTACCACGCTCTACCAACAGCCACACGGGTCATGTACAGGTTAGTACCACGCTCTACCAACAACCCCACGGGTCATGATTAGTACCACGCTCTACCAACAACCCCACGGGTCATGATTAGTACCACGCTCTACCAACAACCCCACGGGTCATGATTAGTACCACGCTCTACCAACAGCCACACGGGTCATGTACAGGTTAGTACCACGCTCTACCAACAACCCCACGGGTCATGATTAGTACCACGCTCTACCAACAACCCCACGGGTCATGAACAGGTTAGTACCACGCTCTACCAACAACCCCACGGGTCATGATTAGTACCACGCTCTACCAACAACCCCACGGGTCATGATTAGTACCACGCTCTACCAACAACCCCACGGGTCATGATTAGTACCACGCTCTACCAACAACCCCACGGGTCATGAACAGGTTAGTACCACGCTCTACCAACAACACCACGGGTCATGATTAGTACCACGCTCTACCAACAACCCCACGGGTCATGATTAGTACCACGCTCTACCAACAACCCCACGGGTCATGATTAGTACCACGCTCTACCAACAACCCCACGGGTCATGATTAGTACCACGCTCTACCAACAACCCCACGGGTCATGAACAGGTTAGTACCACGCTCTACCAACAACCCCACGGGTCATGAACAGGTTAGTACCACGCTCTACCAACAACCCCACGGGTCATGAACAGGTTAGTACCACGCTCTACCAACAACCCCACGGGTCATGAACAGGTTAGTACCACGCTCTACCAACAACCCCACGGGTCATGAACAGGTTAGTACCACGCTCTACCAACTGAACCCCATGGGTCATGTACAGGTTAGTACCACGCTCTACCAACAGCCACAAGGGTCATGAACAGGTTAGTACCACGCTCTACCAACTGAACCCCACGGGTCATGTACAGGTTAGTACCACGCTCTACCAACAACCCCACGGGTCATGAACAGGTTAGTACCACGCTCTACCAACTGAACCCCATGGGTCATGTACAGGTTAGTACCACGCTCTACCAACAGCCACAAGGGTCATGAACAGGTTAGTACCACGCTCTACCAACTGAACCCCACGGGTCATGTACAGGTTAGTACCACGCTCTACCAACTGAACCCCCTGGGTCATGAACAGGTTAGTACCACGCTCTACCAACTGAACCCCCTGGGTCATGAACAGGTTAGTACCACGCTCTACCAACAACCCCACGGGTCATGAACAGGTTAGTACCACGCTCTACCAACAACCCCACGGGTCATGAACAGGTTAGTACCACGCTCTACCAACAACCCCACGGGTCATGAACAGGTTAGTACCACGCTCTACCAACAACCCCACGGGTCATGAACAGGTTAGTACCACGCTCTACCAACAACCCCACGGGTCATGAACAGGTTAGTACCACACTCTACCAACAACCCCACACGGGTCAGGAACAGGTTAGTACCACGCTCTACCAACAGCCACACGGGTCATGTACAGGTTAGTACCACGCTCTACCAACAACCCCACGGGTCATGTACAGGTTAGTACCACGCTCTACCAACAACCCCACGGGTCATGTACAGGTTAGTACCACGCTCTACCAACTGAAGCCCCTGGGTCATGAACAGGTTAGTACCACGCTCTACCAACAACCCCACGGGTCAGGAACAGGTTAGTACCACGCTCTACCAACAGCCACACGGGTCATGAACAGGTTAGTACCACGCTCTACCAACAGCCACACGGGTCATGAACAGGTTAGTACCACGCTCTACCAACAGGCACACGGGTCATGAACAGGTTAGTACCACGCTCTACCAACAGCCACACGGGTCATGTACAGGTTAGTACCACGCTCTACCAACAACCCCACGGGTCATGTACAGGTTAGTACCACGCTCTACCAACAACCCCACGGGTCATGTACAGGTTAGTACCACGCTCTACCAACAACCCCACACGGGTCATGTACAGGTTAGTACCACGCTCTACCAACTGAACCACACGGGTCATGAACAGGTTAGTACCACGCTCTACCAACAGCCACACGGGTCATGAACAGGTTAGTACCACGCTCTACCAACAGCCACACGGGTCATGTACAGGTTAGTACCACGCTCTACCAACAACCCCACACGGGTCATGTACAGGTTAGTACCACGCTCTACCAACAGGCACACGGGTCATGTACAGGTTAGTACCACGCTCTACCAACTGAACCACACGGGTCATGTACAGGTTAGTACCACGCTCTACCAACAACCCCACAAGGGTCAGGAACAGGTTAGTTCCACACTCTACCAACAGGCACACGGGTCATGTACAGGTTAGTACCACGCTCTACCAACTGAACCACACGGGTCAGGAACAGGTTAGTACCACGCTCTACCAACAGCCACAAGGGCCATGTACAGGTTAGTACCACGCTCTACCAACAGGCACACGGGTCATGAACAGGTTAGTACCATGCTCTACCAACAGCCACACGGGTCATGAACAGGTTAGTACCACGCTCTACCAATTGAACCCCACGGGTCATGTACAGGTTAGTTCTCGTACCTTGAAGCCCAGTTTCTGCAGGGTGCGGGCTAACCTCCGGGCTCCCTGCTTAGCCTCATCCTCGCTGGGGAGACAGAGAGACACATCAGAGACACAGATCAGTGTGTGTGTGTATTGAGGTGTGTGTGTATGTGTGTGTATTGAGGTGTGTGTGTGTGTGTGTATTGATGTGTGTGTGTGTGTGTGTGTGTATTGATGTGTGTGTGTGTGTGTGTGTGTGTGTGTATTGATGTGTGTGTGTGTGTGTGTGTGTGTGTATTGATGTGTGTGTGTGTGTGTGTGTATTGATGTGTGTGTGTGTGTGTGTGTATTGATGTGTGTGTGTGTGTGTGTGTGTATTGATGTGTGTGTGTGTGTGTGTGTGTGTATTGATGTGTGTGTGTGTGTGTGTATTGATGTGTGTGTGTGTGTGTGTATTGATGTGTGTGTGTGTATTGATGTGTGTGTGTGTGTATTGATGTGTGTGTGTGTGTGTGTATTGATGTGTGTGTGTATTGATGTGTGTGTGTGTGTGTATTGATGTGTGGTGTGTGTGTGTATTGATGTGTGTGTGTGTGTGTATTGATGTGTGTGTGTGTGTATTGATGTGTGTGTGTGTGTATTGATGTGGTGTGTGTGTGTGTGTATTGATGTGTGTGTGTGTATTGATGTGTGTGTGTGTGTGTGTATTGATGTGTGTGTGTGTATTGGTGTGTGTGTGTGTGTATTGATGTGTGTGTGTGTGTATTGATGTGTGTGTGTGTGTGTGTGTGTATTGATGTGTGTGTGTGTGTGTGTATTGATGTGTGTGTGTGTATTGATGTGTGTGTGTGTGTGTGGTATTGATGTGTGTGTGTGTATTGATGTGTGTGTGTGTGTATTGATGTGTGTGTGTGTGTATTGATGTGTGTGTGTGTGTATTGATATGTGTGTGTGTGTATTGATATGTGTGTGTGTGTATTGATGTGTGTGTGTGTGTATTGATGTGTGTGTGTGTATTGATGTGTGTGTATTGATGTGTGTGTGTGTGTATTGATGTGTGTGTGTGTGTATTGATGTGTGTGTGTATTGATGTGTGTGTGTGTATTGATGTGTGTGTGTATTGATGTGTGTGTGTATTGATGTGTGTGTGTATTGATGTGTGTGTGTATTGATGTGTGTGTGTATTGATGTGTGTGTGTATTGATGTGTGTGTGTATTGATGTGTGTGTGTATTGATGTGTGTGTGTATTGATGTGTGTGTGTATTGATGTGTGTGTGTATTGAGTGTGTGTATTGATGTGTGTGTGTGTGTGTATTGATGTGTGTGTGTGTGTATTGATCTGTGTGTGTATTGATGTGTGTGTATTGATGTGTGTGTATTGATGTGTGTGTGTGTGTATTGATGTGTGTGTGTGTGTTGATGTGTGTGTGTGTGTGTGTGTGTTGATGTGTGTGTGTGTGTGTTGATGTGTGTGTGTGTGGTGTGTGTGTTGATGTGTGTGTGTGTGTGTGTTGATGTGTGTGTGTGTGTGTGTGTGTTGATGTGTGTGTGTGTGTGTGTGTGTGTATTGATGTGTGTGTGTGTGTGTGTGTGTGTATTGATGTGTGTGTGTGTGTGTGTGTGTGTGTATTGATGTGTGTGTGTGTGTATTGATGTGTGTGTATTGATGTGTGTGTATTGATGTGTGTGTATTGATGTGTGTGTATTGATGTGTGTGTATTGATGTGTGTGTGTTGATGTGTGTGTATTGATGTGTGTGTGTTGATGTGTGTGTATTGATGTGTGTGTATTGATGTGTGTGTGTGTGTATTGATGTGTGTGTGTGTGTATTGATGTGTGTGTATTGATGTGTGTGTGTGTGTATTGATGTGTGTGTGTGTGTGTGTGTGTGTATTGATGTGTGTGTATTGATGTGTGTGTGTGTGTGTGTGGTGTGTATTGATGTGTGTGTATTGATGTGTGTGTATTGGTGTGTGTGTGTGTGTGTATTGATGTGTGTGTGTGTGTATTGATGTGTGTGTGTGTGTGTGTGTGTGTATTGATGTGTGTGTGTGGTGTGTGTGTATTGATGTGTGTGGTGTGTGTGTGTTGATGTGTGTGTGTTGTGTGTGTGTGTGTGTGTGTATTGATGTGTGTGTGTGTGTGTGTGTGTGTAATTGATGTGTGTGTGTGTGTATTGATGTGTGTGTGGTGTGTGTGTATTGATGTGTGTGTGTGTGTGTGTATTGATGTGTGTGTGTGTATTGATGTGTGTGTGTGTATTGATGTGTGTGTGTGTGGTGTGTATTGATGTGTGTGTGTGTGTGTGGTATTGAGTGTGTGTGTGTGTGTGTGTGTGTGTGTATTGATGTGTGTGTGTGTGTGTGTATTGGTGTGTGTGTGTGTGTGTGTGTGTATTGATGTGTGTGTGTGTGTGTGTGTGTGTGTATTGATGTGTGTGTGTGTGTATTGATGTGTGTGTGTGTGTGTGTATTGATGTGTGTGTGTGTGTATTGATGTGTGTGTGTGTGTGTATTGATGTGTGTGTATTGATGTGTGTGTGTGTGTGTGTGTATTGATGTGTGTGTGTGTATTGATGTGTGTGTGTGTGTATTGATGTGTGTGTGTGTATTGATGTGTGTGTGTGTGTATTGATGTGTGTGTGTGTGTATTGATGTGTGTGTGTGTGTATTGATGTGTGTGTGTGTATTGATGTGTGTGTGTGTGTGTGTATTGATGTGTGTGTGTGTGTGTGTGTGTATTGATGTGTGTGTGTGTGTATTGATGTGTGTGTGTATTGATGTGTGTGTGTGTGTTGAGGTGTGTGTATTGAGGTGTGTGTGTTGAGGTGTGTGTGTATTGAGGTTTGTGTGTTGAGAGGTGTGTGTATTGAGGTGTGTGTGTTGAGGTGTGTGTGTTGAGGTGTGTGTGTGTGTGTTGAGGTGTGTGTGTGTGTTGAGGTGTGTGTGTGTGTTGAGGTGTGTGTGTGTGTTGAGGTGTGTGTGTGTGTTGAGGTGTGTGTGTGTGTTGAGGTGTGTGTGTTGAGGTGTGTGTGTGTGTTGAGGTGTGTGTGTGTGTGTTGAGGTGTGTGTGTGTGTGTTGAGGTGTGTGTGTGTGTGTTGAGGTGTGTGTGTTGAGGTGTGTGTGTGTGTGTTGAGGTGTGTGTGTGTGTTGAGGTGTGTGTGTGTGTTGAGGTGTGTGTACCTGGTAGCGCCGGTACAGATGATTTTCCCTGAAGACCAGATGGAAGCGGTGATCCTGGGTTTGCGGAGTTTCATCAGGACTTTCTAGAAGTTACACACACACACACACACACACACACACACACACACACACACACACACACACACACACACACACACACACAGGATAGGACTATACAATACACACTGTCCTCAAAGTTACTAGTCACAGAGCACCTAAAGGACTCTACGCAAACAGAACCACGGAGAGTTGTATACGGCCCGGTCCACCTAAAGGACTCTACGCAAACAGAACCACGGAGAGTTGTATACGGCCCGGTCCACCTAAAGGACTCTACGCAAACAGAACCACGGAGAGTTGTATACGGCCCGGTCCACCTAAAGGACTCTACGCAAACAGAACCACGGAGAGTTGTATACGGCCCGGTCCACCTAAAGGACTCTACGCAAACAGAACCACGGAGAGTTGTATACGGCCCGGTCCACCTAAAGGACTCTACGCAAACAGAACCACGGAGAGTTGTATACGGCCCGGTCCACCTAAAGGACTCTACGCAAACAGAACCACGGAGAGTTGTATACGGCCCGGTCCACCTAAAGGACTCTACGCAAACAGAACCACGGAGAGTTGTATACGGCCCGGTCCACCTAAAGGACTCTACGCAAACAGAACCACGGAGAGTTGTATACGGCCCGGTCCACCTAAAGGACTCTACGCAAACAGAACCACGGAGAGTTGTATACGGCCCGGTCCACCTAAAGGACTCTACGCAAACAGAACCACGGAGAGTTGTATACGGCCCGGTCCACCTAAAGGACTCTACGCAAACAGAACCACGGAGAGTTGTATACGGCCCGGTCCACCTAAAGGACTCTACGCAAACAGAACCACGGAGAGTTGTATACGGCCCGGTCCACCTAAAGGACTCTACGCAAACAGAACCACGGAGAGTTGTATACGGCCCGGTCCACCTAAAGGACTCTACGCAAACAGAACCACGGAGAGTTGTATACGGCCCGGTCCACCTAAAGGACTCTACGCAAACAGAACCACGGAGAGTTGTATACGGCCCGGTCCACCTAAAGGACTCTACGCAAACAGAACCACGGAGAGTTGTATACAGCCCGGTCCAAAATTCATCTGCACAGAAGTGCATAGAACTAAAGCAGAGTGTAACACAGTATGTAGATCAATTAAGATAAGGGCACCAGGTTCCCTCAAAAGCACCGGGTTCCCTCAAACGCACCGGGTTCCCTCAAACGCCCCGGGTTCCCTCAAAGCAAAACGCCCCGGGTTCCCTCAAAGCAAAACGCCCCGGGTTCCCTCAAAGCAAAACGCCCCGGGTTCCCTCAAAGCAAAACGCCCCGGGTTCCCTCAAAGCAAAACGCACCGGGTTCCCTCAAAGCAAAACGCACCGGGTTCCCTCAAAGCAAAACGCACCGGGTTCCCTCAAAGCAAAACGCCCCGGGTTCCCTCAAAGTAAAACGCACCGGGTTCCCTCAAAGTAAAACGCCCCGGGTTCCCTTGAGATCACAAAAAAAACCTCTAGAAACGTTGAGAGGAATTCCGGAAAAGCCAATTCTCTGGCCAACTGAGTTGAAAGGTGAAACAACATTACAGGTCACAGGTGGTGTCCTCACCATAGACATAGAACAGGCTTGGAACCTATAACCCTGGCAATTTGACTGGTAAACTCACAATGGCTGGCTGCTATTGTGATGCAATAATTTCCATGGTAACGTAGAATTTTTCATTCAAATGATGCTAACTGATGTGGCTCATGCAATCGATTGCATTTATTGTAAAGTCAGTTGAGTTGATTCGACAAATTACAGAAAAAGATTGAGGGGTACACTTTCTGATTTTACTTCCTGCTTTCCTCCTAAGCTATGTTTAAAAAAATACAGGTTAAGACACTAATAATTCCATGCGGGAGTGTTTGAAAATAAACAAATTCATGACAAGTGCTAGCGCCGTTGCTAACAAGCAAAGCTGGTTCCATTGCTGCAAAGAGTTATGGGATATTAGAATCCTGTAGTCTTAAGAGCTAAGTAAAATAATACAGGTTATGTGTACACTCAAAATGGCCGCCAGTCCACCCATTGTGCGTCTGTCCTTACCCCATATTCAGGTTTATAGATTACGTTGACCCCCTCCAGAGCGATGGTGCGCAGGTTGAGGTGGCAGCGTGTCCTGAATACAGCCACCACATTGGTGATAATGATATCCAACGCTACGTCATTACTGGGCTCCATGGGGACCCACTGGACCGGAGCGCTGTGGCTGGGTCTGGGTGGCTGGGCCCGGCTGTCTGGCTGACAGGAAGCGGATTACAGGTGCATGACAACCGCCTGGATACGAACACTAGAAATCACAGAGACAGACATCCCTAGTATTAGATAGCTCATTCCGCTAGCTAGATGAAGGAAGCATTTACCACCTTCACCAATAGCCATTCGATATCCCAGCATCTCAGAGTAGGAGTTCTGGTCTAAGATCAGTTTTACATTTTAGATCACAATGTATCAGATTACATGGAGAGGGGAACTGATCATAGATCAGCACTTCTACACTGAAAGGCTTGATACATGTATTTAAACTTCCAACTTCAACTGTACAACTTAGCCAAAACACATTTAAACTCAGTTTCACAATTCCTGACATTTAATCCTAGTAAAAATCCCCTGTCTTAGGTCAGTTAGGATCACCACTTTATTTTAAGAAATGTGAAAAGTGTATATATATATATAAGTCAATAATAGTAGAGAATGATTTATTTAAGGTTTTATGTCTTTCATCACATTGCCAGTGGGTCAGAAGTTTGCATACTCTCAATTAGTATTTGGGTAGCATTGCCTTTAAATTGTTTCACTTGGGTCAAACGTTTCAGGTAGCCTTCCAAAAGCTTCCCACAATAAGTTGGGTGAATTTTAGCCCATTGCTCCAGACAAAGCTGGTATATTTGTAGGCCTCCTTGCTCACACACACTTTTTCAGTTCTGCCCACAAATGTTCCATAAGATTGAGGTCAGGGCTTTGTGATGGCCACTCTAATACCTTGACTTTGTTGTCCTTAAGCCATTTTGCCACAACATTGGAAGTATGCTTGGGGTCATTGTCCATTTGGAAGACCCATTTGAGACCAAGCTTTAACTTCCTGACTGATGTCTTGAGATGTTGCTTCAATATATCCACATAATTTTCCTCCCTCATGATGCTATCTATTTTATGAAGTGCACCAGTCCCTCCTGCAGCAAAGCACCCCCACAACATGATGCTAACACCCCCGTGCTTCACGGTTGGGATGATGTTCTTCGGCATGCTAGCCTCCCCCTTTATCCTCCAAACATAAAGATGGTCATTTTGGCCAAACAGTTCTATTTTTGTTTCATCAGACCAGAGGACATTTCTCCAAAAAGTACAATACTTGTCCCCATGTGCAGTTGCAAATCGTAGTCTGGCTTTTTTATGGCGGTTTTGGAGCAGTGGCTTCTTCCTTGCTGAGCTGCCTTTCAGGTTGTCGATATAGGACTTGTTTTACTGTGGATATAGATACTTTTGTACCCGTTTCCTCGAGCATCTTCACAAGGCTTAATTTAGCTTTATCTTGGCCAGGTCGCAGTTGTAAATGAGAACTTGTTCTCAACTAGCTTACCTGGTTAAATAAAGGTTAAATAATATTTTTTTTTAAAGGTCCTTCGCTGTTCTTCTGGGATTGTTTCTCACTTTTCGCACCAAAGTAAGTTCACCTCTAGGAGACAGAACGCGTCTCCTTCCTGAGCGGTATGACGGCTGCGTGGTCCCATGGTGTTTATACTTGCGTCCTATTGTTTGTTCAGATGAACGTGGTACCTTCAGACGTTTGGAAATTGCTCCCAAGGATGAACCAGACTTGTGGAAGTCTACAATTCTTTCCCCCTGAGGTTTTGGCTGATTTCTTTTGATTTTCCCATGTCAAGCAGAGGCACTGAGTTTGAAGGTAGGCCTTGAAATACATCCACAGGTACACCTCCAATTGACTCAAATTATGTCAATTAGCTTATCCGAAGCTTCTAAAGACATTACCTAATTTTCCAAGCTGTTTAAAGGCACAGTCAACTCAGTGTATGTAAACTTCTGACCCACTGGAATTGTGATAGTGAATTATAAGTGAAATAATCTGTCTGTAAACAATTGTTGGAAAAATTGTGTCATGCACAAAGTAGATGCCCTAACCGACTTGCCAAAACTATAGTTTGTTAACAAGAAATTGTGGAGTGGTTGAGAAACTAGTTTTAATGACTCCAACCTAAGTGTATGTAAACTTCCGACTTCAACTGTATATGGACCAAAGTCTCGATTGATACAGAAAATGTACAGATTCGGTCAAAAGTTGGGACATACCTCTCATTACAGGTTTTTATTTTTTACAATTCTCTAAAATTGTAGAATAATAGTGAAGACATCAAAACAATGAAATAACAGATATGGAATCATGTAGTAACCAAAAAAGTGTTCCATCTAAATATATTCTATATTCTTCAAAGTAGCCACCCTTTGCCTTGACAGCTTTGCACACTCTTGGCATTCTCTCAACCAGCTTCACCTGGAATGCTTTTCCAACCATCTTGAAAGAGTTCCCACATATGCTGAGCACTTGTTGACTGCTTTTCCTTCACTCTGCGGGTCAACTCATCCCAAACCATCTCAACTGGGTTGAGGTCGGGTGATTGTGGAGGCCAGGTCATCTGATGCAGCACTCCATCACTATCCTTCTTGGTTAAAATAGCTGTACACAGCCTGGAGGCGTTTTGGGTCATTGTCCTGTTGAAAAACAAATAATATTCCCACTAAGTGCAAACCAGATGGGATGGTGTATCACTGCAGTATGCTGTGGTAGCCATGCTGGTTAAGTGTACCTTGAATTCTAAATAAATCACTGACAGTGTCAACAGCAAAGCACACCATCACACCTCCTCCATGCTTCAAGGTGGGGACCACACATGCGTAACCAAAAATCTCAAATTTGGACCAAAGGACAGATTTCCACCGGTCTAATGTCCATTGCTCATGTTCCTTGGCCCAAGCAAGTTCGGTCTTCTTATTGGTGTCCTTTAGTAGTGGTTTCTTTGCAGCAATTCGACCATGAAGGCCTGATTCACGCAGTATCCTCTGAACAGTTGATGTTGAGATGTGTCTGTTACTTGAACTCTGAAGCATTTATTTGGGCTACAGTTTCTGAGGCTGGTAACTCTAATGAACTTATCTTCTGCAGCAGATGTAAGTCTGGGTCTTCCTTTCCTGTGGTGGTCCTCATGAGAGCCAGTTTCATCACAGCGTTTGATGGTTTTTGCCACTGCACTTGAAGAAACGTCCAAATACATTTTCAGGATTGACTGGCCATGTCTTAAAGTAGTGATGGACTGTCGTTTCTCTTTTCTTATTTGAGCTGTTCTTGCCATAAAATTGACTTGGTCTTTTACCAAATTGGGCAATCTTCTGTAAACCACCCCTACCTTGTCACAACACAACTGATTGGCTGGAACGCATTGAGAAGGAAAGAAATTCCACAGGCACACCTGTTAATTGAAATTCATTCCTGGTGACTAACTCGTGGAGCTGGTTGAGAGAATGCCAAGAGTGTGCAAAGCGGTCATCAAGGCAAAGGTTGGCTTCTTTGAATAATCTCAAATATAAAATATATTGTGATTTGTTTAACACTTTTTTTGGGTTACTACATGATTCCATATGTGTTATTTCATAGTTTTGATGTCTTCACTATTAAAATAAAAACCCTGGAACGAGTAGGTGTCCAAACATTTGACTGGTACTGTATACCTGACCATGTATATTAACTATCCACTTCAGCTGTGTTTTATGAAGTTGTTTCGTGTACCACAACATACCGGGTTTGTCTGTAGATGTTCTTGTTCTTCTATCAGACTCGTCTCAAGTAGAAAATAAAGACAATTAGCTCCACAGATGGACGTGATAATGAGGATTTATCCGGGAACTCCTCAACAGCTGCTCCTTGCAGCACACAGACCAGGGATGTTCATACGACCCCGGTCAGAAAAAACGATATACTGCAAATATCAAAACATTACATTCAAGTTTCACAATTAACATCAGAATGGTACAGAGAGACATTCTCTAAGTAAGATAAAAGGGGAATAACGTTAAGCTAATTAGTAAGTCAAGTGAACTAGCTAGCTAGCATCACCAGAATAGCACTGGCTAACTTACCACGGCGTCTAGACACACCGCTCTTTTATATTATTACAAAATAAGTTGGTTGTCAGGTTTCTGCATCATTAAACTCAACAACAAAAAATAAAAAGTCTAAAGATATTGAATAGGAGTTGAGTTTAGCTTAGCTAGGTCAGTTTAGTTGCTACCCGGCGTTGCGTAGTAACGTACCTGTGTACGCCTGACCTGCACAATCACCTCGTAACTCATTGGTCGTTAACGTTAGTTCGCTTGTTACCTAGTTACATCAATAGTTAGTTAGACACACAGGCTTGCAAACAAGAGGAAATTGACATGTAGCCCGGTACACGTTTCAGCTCGCTAGCCAGCCAATTAACAAAGAAAATGGCTAACGTTGTTAGCTCTTCAGGGGCAACTTGCTATTTTTTTTTATTTTTTATTTTACATTAGTTAGCTAGTTTGATGGGATTCTCCAAGACTGTATTTTCTTCTTAAGTGGAGATATACCTCACTGAACTGTTGCCAAAATAAAAAACAAACGCCATTATCACGGGCGAAATGTAACGTTATTTGCTCTCGCTTCTGTGTTCAGCCGATAACCTTCTGGCTAACTGCTTCCTGTTTAGAGTTTGGTTTTAAAAAGGGGAGGAGGGGGCAGGGCTGCAGTTTTTCCGACATAAGAA
The DNA here is from genome assembly GCF_002021735.2 of Oncorhynchus kisutch. NCBI lineage: Eukaryota > Metazoa > Chordata > Actinopteri > Salmoniformes > Salmonidae > Oncorhynchus > Oncorhynchus kisutch. Next base: position 44,951,700 of record NC_034194.2, read on the forward strand.
TCTCTGTGGTTATATCACCCTCTTGTGGACAAATATGTCTCCAATTAATATTTCAATGATGGTTAATTAAATCCAATTGTTGGAGAGAGTATGAATAAAATCAAAAATAATAATAATTTTAAAAATTCAATTATAGAATTGACACATCGTATATAATGAAAATGTCGTGCAAGTAATGGATTGTGTTGAATTACAAATAGCATATATAAAAACACACGTCGAATGTCAACGTCGCAATGCTTGTAATTGAGCAACACCAATGGTTATATGAAAGCTCATGTCCCATTCGAGATATGTGTCTTCTAGTCTGCGAACGCGTTTCCATGTTACAGTGCGCCTCTTTAATTCTTCAGAGCTTTTCAACTGAGGAGAGCACGGTCACACAGGTAGGAGGAGCGATCTCTGTCAATCATAAACTCTGCCTCTACACCGTAAATTCGCAAAAAATCGACATTTGATCAAATTTACTTTTATCAGAGCAACCAATGAGGGAATTAGTATCCAGTTTAGTTCCAAGACCGTGAGTTTCCGCTCAATGTGTTGCCAATGTCGCAGTTTTTTTTGCAATTGGGCAACTTTGAAAAAAGATGCCCAAGTGGAAATGTGAAATGGAAGTTATGGAACTCCCTCTTGTGGTGAAAAGTCCTCACTGAAACTGACATGAGGCTAAATGTGGAGAATGATACACAATGCACCCGATCAATGAGATCGGGTGCAGGCCAGGCAACAGGCTGTTAGCCAGCCTGCCAGCTTAGTGGAGTCTACCATTAGTAGCACAGTCAGTGTAGTCAGCTCAGCTTTCCCCATTGAGACCGTGTCTGTGCCTCGACCCAGGTTGGGCAAAACTAAACATGGCGGTGTTCGCTTTAGCAATCTCACTAGGATAAAGACCTCCTCCATCCTGTCATTATTGAAAGAGATTGTGATACCTCACATCTCAAAATAGGGCTACTTAATGTTAGATCCCTCACTTCCAAGGCAGTTATAGTCAATCAACTAATCACTGATCATAATCTTGATGTGATTGGCCTGACTGAAACATGGCTTAAGCCTGATGAATTTACTGTGTTAAATGAAGCCTCTTCTCCTGTTTACACTAGTGACCATATCCCCCGTGCATCTCGCAAAGGAGGAGTTGTTGCTAACATTTTCGTTAGCAAATTTCAATTTACCAAAAAATAAATGACTGTGTTTTCATCTTTTGAGCTTCTAGTCATGAAATCAGTCCTCCTGGGCCATATACAGCGTTCCTCATTGAGTTCCCTGAATTCCTATCGGACTTTCTATTCACATGGAAAAGTCCCCAGACCCAGTCCAAATGGCTTTCAGAGCCATCATCGACTCAGAGATTCTAGTTCTCGGTCCCAAGAAACAAAGAGATCTGCTGTTGAATCTGACAGTGTTTCAGGATGGTTGTACAGTCATCTCAAATCAAATTGTGAAGGACTGTAATTTTCATCATAGGTACACTTCAACTGTGACAGACAAAATGAGGGAAAAAATTCCATCCAGAAGATCACATTGTATGATTTTTAATTAATTTATTTGCAAATTATGGTGGAAAATATGTATTTGGTCAATAACAAAAGTTTATCTCAATACTTAGTTATATACCCTGTGTTGGCAATGACAGAGGTCACTACATAGTTCTGATTCAAATCCTAGGTTCTGTAATATTAAGTGAAATAAAGAATTGTGGAGACCAAATACTTTGTTAAATTTCAACCTATTTTGTTTGGGGGGGGGGAATTGTGAGTTACTTAAAAAAGTGCAAGGTTGCCAATATTTTTGGCCACAACTGTATGTGAGTGTGTCCGTCAGGGTTGGGTTCAATTCCATTTGAATTCCAGTCAATTCAGGAAGTACACTGAAATTACAATTGTCTTCAATGCTTTTCAATGAGGAAAAATGTTGAATTGGAATTTGATTTATTTTCTGAATTGACTGGAATTCAAAACTAATTTGAATTCAACCCTGGTGTCCGTGTGCGTCAGTTATCGGAGTCTGCCCTACTCATAGTAGTGTGTGTTTTGTGAGAGATGACAGTCTGTTCACTGGTCTATGAAGTTGATGTGTTCTCAGTGGTGTTTGATTCAGTCTCGTTCCAAGACACTTTGGCTAAAAAACACTTAAGAGTCTGGTGTGGCCAACGACTCAAAACTGGGCCTTTGTTAGCCAATACAGAAAGACTGGGAGAATGTTACAACGCATGGGCATTGGCTTAATCTATAAACTACCAACCAATCATCTCTCACAACACCTTCACCCTAACCCTCCCTTGTACGCTAGCATATCGCCTCGCAGTCGTGTGTCACGGTAAAATTAAATGATGCCAGATACTTTACTCAGTAGGTCCCATATCATTCTATGGTCGCTCCCACTAAGGTCAACTTTGAGTGGTTGATTTCAGCAGGTTTATATTTGCTGTGTGCAATTGCCTGGCGACGAGGTTATGTTTGATTTGACCGTTTGTTGACCATGTTGGGTGGTTAATGCGTGGTCTATCAGTGGTCAGAGGGAGGGAGTGGAGGTGTTTGGGGTGGAGAGGACGGGTGGACTCGGTGGAGGACATCCCAGCCACGAGGCAGTGTCAGCTACTTGGCAGGGCCAGCTACTTGGCAGGGCCAGCTACTTGGCAGTGCTATCTACTTGGCAGGGCCAGCTACTTGGCAGGGCCAGCTACTTGGCAGTGCTATCTACTTGGCAGGGCCAGCTACTTGGCAGGGCCAGCTACTTGGCAGTGCCATCTACTTGGCAGTTCCATCTACTTGGCAGTTCCATCTACTTGGCAGTTCCATCTACTTGGCAGTGCCATCTACTTGGCAAGGCCAGCTACTTGGCAGAGCCAGATGCTTGGCAGTGCTATCACAGCTACTTCCTACCTGGTGGGTAGGAAGTAGAACCCCTGGACATACAGGGCACCACTGCTCCTGTGGTCTCTTGTTCCCTGTGTGATGTAATATCCTGTTTTTGTTTAGGCAGCTGGTCAGCCGAGTGCAGGTGGGCTCTCCCGACAACATGAGGCTCCTGTTGCTCCCGCCCCAAATACACACACACACACCCTACCGCTACCCCCTACTCTCACCTAGCCCCTGACCACACCTTACCACTACCCCCTACTCTCACCTAGCCCCTGACCACACCCTACCACTACCCCCTGCTCTCACCTAGCCCCTGACTATATCCTACCACTGCACCCTACTCTCACCTAGCCCCTGACAACACCCTACCACTACCCCCTGCTCTCACCTAGCCCCTGACAACACCCTACCGCTACCCCCTACTCCCTGCTCTCACCTAGCCACTGACCACACCCTACCACTACCCCCTACTCTCACCTAGCCCCTGACTATATCCTACTACTACCCCCTGCTCTCACCTAGCCCCTGACTATATCCTACCACTGCCCCCTGCTCTCACCTAGCCCCTGACCACACCCTACCGCTACCCCCTACTCTCACCTAGCCCCTGACCACACCCTACCGCTACCCCCTACTCTCACCTAGCCCCTGACCACACCCTACCGCTACCCACTACTCACCTAGCCCCTGACCACACCCTACCGCTACCCCCTACTCTCACCTAGCCCCTGACCACACCCTACCGCTACCCCCTACTCTCACCTAGCCCCTGACAACACCCTACCGCTACCCCCTACTCTCACCTAGCCCCTGACAACACCCTACCGCTACCCCCTACTCTCACCTAGCCCCTGACCACACCCTACCGCTACCCCCTGCTCTCACCTAGCCCCTGACCACACCCTACCACTACCCCCTACTCACCTAGCCCCTGACAACACCCTACCACTAACCCCTACCCCCTACTCTCACCTAGCCCCTGACCACACCCTACCGCTACCCCCTACTCTCACCTAGCCCCTGACAACACCCTACCACTACCCCCTACTCTCTACTCTCACCTAGCCCCTGACCACACCCTACCACTACCCCCTACTCTCACCTAGCCCCTGACCACACCCTACCACTACCCCCTGCTCTCACCTAGCCCCTGACTATATCCTACCACTGCCCCCTACTCACCTAGCCCCTGACCACACCCTACCGCTACCCACTACTCTCACCTAGCCCCTGACCACACCCTACCGCTACCCACTACTCACCTAGCCCCTGACCACACCCTACCGCTACCCCCTACTCTCACCTAGCCCCTGACCACACCCTACCGCTACCCCCTACTCTCACCTAGCCCCTGACAACACCCTACCGCTACCCCCTACTCTCACCTAGCCCCTGACAACACCCTACCGCTACCCCCTACTCTCACCTAGCCCCTGACCACACCCTACCGCTACCCCCTGCTCTCACCTAGCCCCTGACCACACCCTACCACTACCCCCTACTCACCTAGCCCCTGACAACACCCTACCACTACCCCCTACTCTCTACTCTCACCTAGCCCCTGACCACACCCTACTACTACCCCCTACTCACCTAGCCCCTGACCACACCCTACTACTACCCCCTACTCACCTAGCCCCTGACAACACCCTACCACTACCCCCTACTCTCTACTCTCACCTAGCCCCTGACCACACCCTACCACTACCCCCTACTCTCACCTAGCCCCTGACCACACCCTACCACTACCCCCTGCTCTCACCTAGCCCCTGACTATATCCTACCACTGCCCCCTACTCACCTAGCCCCTGACCACACCCTACCGCTACCCCCTACTTTCACCTAGCCCCTGACCACACCATACCGCTACCCCCTACTCTCACCTAGCCCCTGACAACACCCTACCGCTACCCCCTACTCTCACCTAGCCCCTGACAACACCCTACCGCTACCCCCTACTCACCTAGCCCCTGACCACACCCTACCGCTACCCCCTACTTTCACCTAGCCCCTGACCACACCCTACCACTACCCCCTACTCACCTAGCCCCTGACAACACCCTACCACTACCCCCTACTCACCTAGCCCCTGACCACACCCTACCACTACCCCCTACTCACCTAGCCCCTGACCACACCCTACTACTACCCCCTACTCTCACCTAGCCCCTGACAACACCCTACCACTGCCCCCTGCTCTCACCTAGCCCCTGACCACACCCTACTACTACCCCCTACTCTCTACTCTCACCTAGCCCCTGACAACACCCTACCACTGCCCCCTGCTCTCACCTAGCCCCTGACCACACCCTACCACTACCCCCTACTCTCTACTCTCACCTAGCCCCTGACAACACCCTACCACTACCCCCTACTCTTTGCTCTCACCTAGCCCCTGACAACACCCTACCACTACTCTCTACTCTCACCTAGCCCCTGACCACACCCTACCACTACCCACTACTCACCTAGCCCCTGACTATACCCTACCACTTCCCCCTGCTCTCACCTCGCCCCTGACTACACCCAACCACTACCCCCTACTCTCTACTCTCACCTAGCCACTGACTACACCCTACCGCTACCCACTACTCACCTAGCCCCTGACTACCCCCTACCACTACCCCCTACCCCCTACTCTCACCTAGCCCCTGACAACACCCTACCGCTACCCCCTGCTCTCACCTAGCCTCTGACTACACCCTACCACTACCCCCTAATCTCACCTAGCCCTTCACTGTTAAACCACTGAGCCCTAAGTTTCCGTCATGACCTGCTGTGTGTATTAGATTAATGATTTGCAGACGGAGCATGTCTCACACCTGTAGCATCACCCTGGAGCTCTCCGCCATGATGGCCTACATCTCGATCAAAGCCTCCCGTCGCCCCTCGGGGGGGGTTCAGGTCCTTTTTATTGAGGACAACACTCGCAGTTGAGATCATCCAATCTAAAATTATTTTATGGATGTTTTTGTGTTTTATTCTTGTGATTCTGTTTAAATTTTTTTTTTACTGTCTACTGTTTTTGTTTTTATGAGCTGCACTGAAGGGAGAGGAGGGAGAGAGGGGAGAGGAGAGAGAGGAGGAGGAGGAGGGAGAGAGGGGAGAGAGGAGGGGAGAGGAGGGAGAGGAGGGAGAGGGGAGAGGAGAGGAGGGAGAGGGGAGAGGAGGGAGAGGAGGGAGAGGGGAGAGGAGGGAGAGGAGGGAGAGGGGAGAGGAGGGAGAGGGGAGAGGAGGGAGAGGAGAGAGGAGGGAGAGGAGGGAGAGGAGGGAGAGGGGAGAGGAGGGAGAGGAGGGAGAGGGGAGAGGAGGGAGAGGGGAGAGGAGGGAGAGGAGGGAGAGGGGAGAGGAGGGAGAGGAGAGGAGGGAGAGGAGGGAGAGGGGAGAGGAGGGAGAGGAGGGAGAGGAGAGAGAGGGGAGAGGAGGGAGAGGAGGGAGAGGAGGGAGAGGGGAGAGGAGGGAGAGGAGGGAGAGGAGGGAGAGGAGGAGAGAGTTACAGTTCTGTCAGAACGGTGTGAATAAAATGTAGTATTTAATATCTTGTACGTTTACCTTATTTATGTTTATTATAACTTTATCCTGCAGTGGGATCATTTCAGTAACTGCTACTCTGCTTTGATGGGATTTTGACCCATACATTTGTAAGAATAAAGTTATATCATTAAATTAATGATATGCCTGTATGATCTGGGTCCATATCCACAGTGTCTCAGAGCAGGAGTGCTGGCCTAGGATCTGTCCATACAAATCAAAGTTTATTTGTCACGTGCGCCGAATACAACCGGTGTAGTAGACCTCACAGTGAAATGTTGAATACAACAGGTGTAGTAGACCTTACAGTGAAATGCTGAATACAACAGGTGTAGTAGACCTCACAGTGAAATGCTGAATACAACAGGTGTAGTAGACCTCACAGTGAAATGCTGACTACAACAGGTGTAGTAGAACTTACAGTGAAATGCTGAATACAACAGGTGTAGTAGACCTCACAGTGAAATGCTGAATACAACAGGTGTAGTAGACCTTACAGTGAAATGCTGAATACAACAGGTGTAGTAGACCTCACAGTGAAATGCTGAATACAACAGGTGTAGTAGACCTCACAGTGAAATGCTGAATACAACAGGTGTAGTAGACCTTACAGTGAAATGCTGAATACAAAAGGTGTAGTAGACCTCACAGTGAAATGCTGAATACAACCGGTGTAGTAGACCTCACAGTGAAATGCTGAATACAACAGGTGTAGTAGACCTCACAGTGAAATGCTGAATACAACAGGTGTAGTAGACCTTACAGTGAAATGCTGAATATAAAAGGTGTAGTAGACCTCACAGTGAAATGCTGAATACAACAGGTGTAGTAGACCTCACAGTGAAATGCTGAATACAACAGGTGTAGTAGACCTTACAGTGAAATGCTGAATACAAAAGGTGTAGTAGACCTCACAGTGAAATGCTGAATACAACCGGTGTAGTAGACCTCACAGTGAAATGCTGAATACAACAGGTGTAGTAGACCTCACAGTGAAATGCTGAATACAACAGGTGTAGTAGACCTTACAGTGAAATGCTGAATACAACAGGTGTAGTAGACCTTACAGTGAAATGCTGAATACAACAGGTGTAGTAGACCTCACAGTGAAATGCTGAATACAACAGGTGTAGTAGACCTTACAGTGAAATGCTGAATACAACAGGTGTAGTAGACCTCACAGTGAAATGCTGAATACAACAGGTGTAGTAGACCTCACAGTGAAATGCTGAATACAACAGGTGTAGTAGACCTCACAGTGAAATGCTGAATACAACAGGTGTAGTAGACCTTACAGTGAAATGCTGAATACAACAGGTGTAGTAGACCTTACAGTGAAATGCTGAATACAACAGGTGTAGTAGACCTCACAGTGAAATGCTGAATACAACAGGTGTAGTAGACCTTACAGTGAAATGCTGAATACAACAGGTGTAGTAGACCTCACAGTGAAATGCTGAATACAACAGGTGTAGTAGACCTTACAGTGAAATGCTGAATACAACAGGTGTAGTAGACCTCACAGTGAAATGCTGAATACAACAGGTGTAGTAGACCTCACAGTGAAATGCTGAATACAACAGGTGTAGTAGACCTTACAGTGAAATGCTGAATACAACAGGTGTAGTAGACCTTACAGTGAAATGCTGAATACAACAGGTGTAGTAGACCTTATAGTGAAATGCTGAATACAACAGGTGTAGTAGACCTCACAGTGAAATGCTGAATACAACAGGTGTAGTAGACCTCACAGTGAAATGCTGAATACAACAGGTGTAGTAGACCTTACAGTGAAATGCTGAATACAAAAGGTGTAGTAGACCTCACAGTGAAATGCTGAATAGAACCGGTGTAGTAGACCTCACAGTGAAATGCTGAATACAACAGGTGTAGTAGACCTCACAGTGAAATGCTGAATACAACAGGTGTAGTAGACCTCACAGTGAAATGCTGAATACAACAGGTGTAGTAGACCTCACAGTGAAATGCTGAATGCAACAGGTGTAGTAGACCTCACAGTGAAATGCTGAATACAACAGGTGTAGTAGACCTCACAGTGAAATGCTGAATACAACAGGTGTAGTAGACCTCACAGTGAAATGCTGAATACAACAGGTGTAGTAGACCTCACAGTGAAATGCTGAATACAACAGGTGTAGTAGACCTCACAGTGAAATGCTGAATACAACAGGTGTAGTAGACCTCACAGTGAAATGCTGAATACAACCGGTGTAGTAGCCCTCACAGTGAAATGCTGAATACAACCGGTGTAGTAGACCTCACAGTGAAATTCTTACTTACAAGCTCTAACCAATAGTGCAAAAAAATGTATTAGAAAGGTGTTAGGTGAACAACAGGTAAGTAAAGAAATAAAACAACAGTAAAAAGACAGGCTCTATACAGTAGAGAGGCTATATACAGTAGAGAGGCTATATACAGTAGAGAGGCTCTATACAGTAGAGAGGCTATATACAGTAGAGAGGCTCTATACAGTAGAGAGGCTATATACAGTAGAGAGGCTATATACAGTAGAGAGGCTATATACAGTAGAGAGGCTATATACAGTAGAGAGGCTACATACAGTAGAGAGGCTACATACAGTAGAGAGGCTATATACAGTAGAGAGGTTATATACAGTAGAGAGGCTATATACAGTAGAGAGGCTCTATACAGTAGAGAGGCTATATACAGTAGAGAGGCTATATACAGTAGAGAGGTTATATACAGTAGAGAGGCTACATACAGTAGAGAGGCTATATACAGTAGAGAGGTTATATACAGTAGAGAGGTTATATACAGTAGAGAGGCTATATACAGTAGAGAGGCTATATACAGTAGAGAGGCTATATACAGTAGAGAGGTTATATACAGTAGAGAGGCTATATACAGTAGAGAGGTTATATACAGTAGAGAGGCTATATACAGTAGAGAGGCTATATACAGTAGAGAGGTTATATACAGTAGAGAGGCTCTATACAGTAGAGAGGCTATATACAGTAGAGAGGCTATATACAGTAGAGAGGCTATATACAGTAGAGAGGTTATATACAGTAGAGAGGCTACATACAGTAGAGAGGCTATATACAGTAGAGAGGTTATATACAGTAGAGAGGTTATATACAGTAGAGAGGCTATATACAGTAGAGAGGCTATATACAGTAGAGAGGTTATATACAGTAGAGAGGCTATATATAGTAGAGAGGCTATATACAGTAGAGAGGTTATATACAGTAGAGAGGCTATATACAGTAGAGAGGCTATATACAGTAGAGAGGTTATATACAGTAGAGAGGCTATATACAGTAGAGAGGCTATATACAGTAGAGAGGTTATATACAGTAGAGAGGCTATATACAGTAGAGAGGTTATATACAGTAGAGAGGCTATATACAGTAGAGAGGCTATATACAGTAGAGAGGCTATATACAGTAGAGAGGCTATATACAGTAGAGAGGCTACATACAGTAGAGAGGCTATATACAGTAGAGAGGCTATATACAGTAGAGAGGCTATATACAGTAGAGAGGTTATATACAGTAGAGAGGCTATATACAGTAGAGGGGCTATATACAGCAGAGAGGCTATATACAGCAGAGAGGCTATATACAGTAGAGGGGCTATATACAGCAGAGAGGCTATATACAGCAGAGAGGCTATATACAGACACCGGTTAGTCAGGCTGATTGAGGTAGTATGTACATGTAGATATGGTTAAAGTGACTATGCATATATGATGAACAGAGAGTAGCAGTAGCGTAAAAAGAGGGGTTGGCGGGTGGAGGGACACAATGCAGATGGCCCGGTTAGCCAATGTGCGGGAGCACTGGTTGGTCGGCCCAATTGAGGTAGTATGTACATGAATGTATAGTTAAAGTGACTATACATATATGATAAACAGAGAATAATAATATTTATTATAATGTAAAAGTCCCAAACTGATGCTAGATCAGCTTGGGCCTGGGACATCCAGCCAACTTGACACTGTGAGAAGCATTGGACTCAACACGGGGCCTGGGACATCCAGCCAACTTGACACTGTGAGAAGCATTGGACTCAACACGGGGCCTGGGACATCCAGCCAACTTGACACTGTGAGAAGCATTGGACTCAACACGGGGCCTGGGACATCCAGCCAACTTGACACTGTGAGAAGCATTCGACTCAACACGGGGCCTGGGACATCCAGCCAACTTGACACTGTGAGAAGCATTGGACTCAACACGGGGCCTGGGACATCCAGCCAACTTGACACTGTGAGAAGCATTCGACTCAACACGGGGCCTGGGACATCCAGCCAACTTGACACTGTGAGAAGCATTGGACTCAACACGGGGCCTGGGACATCCAGCCAACTTGACACTGTGAGAAGCATTCGACTCAACACGGGGCCAACGTTGGGTTTGCAAGTGCATCCTCAATATTAGAAAGATTCATGTTTTTGTACACTCAGTGTACATGCAACGTACTGTCATATCGCAATGAGAACGTAGCTTTTAACAAACAACATCATATGGCTCTCTATAAGGGAATAATACACCCAATAAAGTGCCAAAGGATGTAGGCAAATATTCTTCATAAGTGATGCTACACTAGACGAATAAGCAGCGCATGAGAGAAGCACGTTTTTAAGAAAGCAAGTTCCAACGCGCTCAACTTCAAACTCTAAATGTCGGTGTGTTAAATCGATATATAAGTCCAGGAAATTAAAGGCCGGACAAATATATACCAGACTTCCCAACTTCCTCTTTTTTATTTTGGGGGTGGGGGGGGGGGGGGGGGTTCAACAGGAAAAACAAACAGAAACATTTGTGTGTCCACCTTCTTCAGTGTATGTCTGGTGTCAGGCATCAGTTATCTAAGTGAGTGAGACAGGCGTGAATGATAGTAATCAACAGGACCACGTTTTTCGGATTTCAACAATCGGATTGGATTAAATAGAATTTGGTATTTCTGGAGGCGGAAGGAACGCCTGTTTAGGTTGAGGTGCTGGCTAGTGGAGTAGGACACTGGAAAAAATAATTGGGTATTTCAAAAGTGAATATGAGATTCTGATCCTTGGTACAGGTGTGAATACTAATAAGCAACCTTTGATGAGAACAGCTGACTTGTCACGTTCTGACCTTAGTTCTTTTGTTATGTCTTTGTTTTAGTTTGGTCAGGGCGTGAGTTAGGGTGGGTTTGTCTATGTTCCGTTTTCTATGTTGTGTTTTGAGTTTGGCCTGGTATGGTTCAGCGGCAGGTGTCGTTCGTTGTCTCTGATTGAGAATCATATTTAGGTAGCCTTTTCCCACCTGTGTTTCACGGGTGTTTATTTTCTGTTCTGTGTTTTGTATTTCACCGTTCAGGACTGTTTTCGTTTCGTTCTCGTGTTTTGTTGTGTTTTGTTCGAGTATTCGTTTTCATTAAAAGGAGAATATGAATACTTACCACGCTGCACCTTGGTCCTCCTCTCTTTTTCCCAACGACAAACGTTACAGATCATACACTCACCTATAACAAATACACTTCAAAGATTTAACATATATTATTAGTGAGATAATATTGGAACCGCAATTTGTTCAATTGATATACAAATTAATTGAGCAGTTGATTATCTTGGTGGGAGTACCGTCAGCACCAGAAGAGAGACGGAATCTCCATCTACTGTTATGGACCTGTGTTTGATATTTTTAGGCTTTTTTATTTTTTTTCCCAGAATCCCACAGTGGCGTCAGTAGTCAATTCTATGGTGTATGTGGATGTTCTATGATGTACAGAACACTACATCTGCTACGTAGCCAATCAGCATCTTTACACTACGGAGACGACTACATCTACTACGTAGCCAATCAGCATCTCTACACTACATCTACTGCGTAGCCAATCAGCATCTCTACACTACGGGGACGACTACATCTACTGCGTAGCCAATCAGCATCTCTACACTACGGAGACGACTACATCTACTACGTAGCCAATCAGCATCTCTACACTACGGGGACAACCACATCTACTACGTAGCCAATCAGCATCTCTACACTACGGAGACGACTACATCTACTACGTAGCCAATCAGCATCTCTACACTACGGAGATGACTACATCTACTACGTAGCCAAACAGCATCTCTACACTACGGAGACGACTACATCTACTAGGTAGAGAAACAGCATCTCTACACTACGGAGACGACCACATCTACTGCATAGAGAAACAGCATCTCTACACTACAGAGACGACTACATCTACTACGTAGCCAAACAGCATCTCTACACTACGGAGACGACTACATCTACTAGGTAGAGAAACAGCATCTCTACACTACGGAGACGACCACATCTACTGCATAGAGAAACAGCATCTCTACACTACAGAGACGACTACATCTACTACGTAGAGAAACAGCATCTCTACACTACGGAGACGACTACATCTACTGTGTAACCAAAATACAGTCCTTTTCAGCATGTCAAATCAATGGCACACCATCAAAGCAGGTCCCCACAATCAGAACAGAGCTACCAGCTAAACCCCGGCAGATCCTAGCCATCGACATGTGTGTGCCGTTTCCAACAGGAGAACACCTCTTCGTAACAACAGATTCAAGAGAAGGGATTGATCCTAAACCGCATCACCACCGCGAATATAATCAAAAGCCTAAAGGTGACGTCCGCACTGCTCAATCAGGAGGGAATGTCATGTCCTACAGTACGCCACACTCAGTCACAGGCCAGCTGAACTATTGTTCAAACGCCAAAATCAGGACCAAACTGCCAGAGCTGTTAGCCGACAGCCTGAATCACACAACAACACTGTTCGGCTTTGCTGATGCTGAAAGGAAGGAGAAGGGCTGACAGAACTCCGCCAGATCTAGCGAAGCAACTGAAAGCACCAATCCAACACGGTCACATGGTTCTGCTACAGAAACCAAAGCAGAACAAGTTGTCAAGTAACTTCGAACCAGAGCCATACACCGTCGTAGACAGGAACTCTGTTGTCCTGGATTGGAATATCAAGAGGGACATGCAACATGTTTCTTTTGTGAAACTGTGGATACAACCACAGAGTCAGGACAATTTACTACAAGTGACAGAGACACTGACCGGGCAGAGCCTGACACACCGCCTAGACGAGTGACAGAGACACTGACGGGGCAGAGCCTGACACACCGCCTAGACGAGTGACAGAGACACTGACCGGGCAGAGCCTGACACACCGCCTAGACGAGTGACAGAGACACTGACCGGGCAGAGCCTGACACACCGCCTAGACGAGTGACAGAGACACTGACCGGGCAGAGCCTGACACACCGCCTAGACGAGTGACAGAGACACTGACCGGGCAGAGCCTGACACACCGCCTAGACGAGTGACAGAGACACTGACCGGGCAGAGCCTGACACACCGCCTAGACGAGTGACAGAGACACTGACCGGGCAGAGCCTGACACACCGCCTAGACGAGTGACAGAGACACTGACCGGGCAGAGCCTGACACACCGCCTAGACGAGTGACAGAGACACTGACCGGGCAGAGCCTGACACACCGCCTAGACGAGTGACAGAGACACTGACCGGGCAGAGCCTGACACACCGCCTAGACGAGTGACAGAGACACTGACCGGGTTAGAGCCTGACACACCGCCTAGACGAGTGACAGAGACACTGACCGGGCAGAGCCTGACACACCGCCTAGACGAGTGACAGAGACACTGACCGGGCAGAGCCTGACACACCGCCTAGACGAGTGACAGAGACACTGACCGGGCAGAGCCTGACACACCGCCTAGACGAGTGACAGAGACACTGACCGGGCAGAGCCTGACACACCGCCTAGACGAGTGACAGAGACACTGACCGGGCAGAGCCTGACACACCGCCTAGACGAGTGACAGAGACACTGACCGGGCAGAGCCTGACACACCGCCTAGACGAGTGACAGAGACACTGACCGGGCAGAGCCTGACACACCGCCTAGACGAGTGACAGAGACACTGACCGGGCAGAGCCTGACACACCGCCTAGACGAGTGACAGAGACACTGACCGGGCAGAGCCTGACACACCGCCTAGACGAGTGACAGAGACACTGACCGGGCAGAGCCTGACACACCGCCTAGACGAGTGACAGAGACACTGACCGGGCAGAGCCTGACACACCGCCTAGACGAGTGACAGAGACACTGACCGGGCAGAGCCTGACACACCGCCTAGACAAGTGACAGAGACACTGACCGGGCAGAGCCTGACACACCGCCTAGACAAGTGACAGAGACACTGACCGGGCAGAGCCTGACACACCGCCTAGACAAGTGACAGAGACACTGACCGGGCAGAGCCTGACACACCGCCTAGACAAGTGACAGAGACACTGACCGGGCAGAGCCTGACACACCGCCTAGACAAGTGACAGAGACACTGACCGGGCAGAGCCTGACACACCGCCTAGACGAGTGACAGAGACACTGACCGGGCAGAGCCTGACACACCGCCTAGACGAGTGACAGAGACACTGACCGGCCAGAGCCTGACACACCGCCTAGACGAGTGACAGAGACACTGACCGGGCAGAGCCTGACACACCGCCTAGACGAGTGACAGAGACACTGACCGGGCAGAGCCTGACACACCGCCTAGACAAGTGACAGAGACACTGACCGGGCAGAGCCTGACACACCGCCTAGACGAGTGACAGAGACACTGACCGGGCAGAGCCTGACACACCGCCTAGACGAGTGACAGAGACACTGACCGGGCAGAGCCTGACACACCGCCTAGACGAGTGACAGAGACACTGACCGGGCAGAGCCTGACACACCGCCTGGACAAGTGACAGAGACACTGACCGGGCAGAGCCTGACACACCGCCTAGACAAGTGACAGAGACACTGACCGGGCAGAGCCTGACACACCGCCTAGACAAGTGACAGAGACACTGACCGGGCAGAGCCTGACACACCGCCTAGACGAGTGACAGAGACACTGACCGGGCAGAGCCTGACACACCGCCTAGACGAGTGACAGAGACACTGACCGGGCAGAGCCTGACACACCGCCTAGACGAGTGACAGAGACACTGACCGGGCAGAGCCTGACACACCGCCTAGACGAGTGACAGAGACACTGACCGGGCAGAGCCTGACACACCGCCTAGACGAGTGACAGAGACACTGACCGGGCAGAGCCTGACACACCGCCTAGACAAGTGACAGAGACACTGACCGGGCAGAGCCTGACACACCCCTGACACATCGCCTGGACAAGTGACAGAGACACTGACCGGGCAGAGCCTGACACACCGCCTGGACAAGTGACAGAGACACTGACCGGGCAGAGCCTGACACACCGCCTAGACAAGTGACAGAGACACTGACCGGGCAGAGCCTGACACACCGCCTAGACGAGTGACAGAGACACTGACCGGGCAGAGCCTGACACACCGCCTAGACAAGTGACAGAGACACTGACCGGGCAGAGCCTGACACACCGCCTAGACGAGTGACAGAGACACTGACCGGGCAGAGCCTGACACACCGCCTAGACAAGTGACAGAGACACTGACCGGGCAGAGCCTGACACACCGCCTAGACAAGTGACAGAGACACTGACCGGGCAGAGCCTGACACACCGCCTAGACAAGTGACAGAGACACTGACCGGCCAGAGCCTGACACACCGCCTAGACAAGTGACAGAGACACTGACCGGGCAGAGCCTGACACACCGCCTAGACGAGTGACAGAGACACTGACCGGGCAGAGCCTGACACACCGCCTAGACGAGTGACAGAGACACTGACCGGGCAGAGCCTGACACACCGCCTAGACGAGTGACAGAGACACTGACCGGGCAGAGCCTGACACACCGCCTAGACGAGTGACAGAGACACTGACCGGGCAGAGCCTGACACACCGCCTAGACGAGTGACAGAGACACTGACCGGGCAGAGCCTGACACACCGCCTAGACGAGTGACAGAGACACTGACCGGGCAGAGCCTGACACACCGCCTAGACAAGTGACAGAGACACTGACCGGGCAGAGCCTGACACACCGCCTAGACGAGTGACAGAGACACTGACCGGGCAGAGCCTGACACACCGCCTAGACAAGTGACAGAGACACTGACCGGGCAGAGCCTGACACACCGCCTAGACAAGTGACAGAGACACTGACCGGGCAGAGCCTGACACACCGCCTAGACAAGTGACAGAGACACTGACCGGGCAGAGCCTGACACACCGCCTGGACAAGTGACAGAGACACTGACCGGGCAGAGCCTGACACACCGCCTGGACAAGTGCTAGTACCTGACCGGGCAGAGCCTGACACACCGCCTAGACAAGTGACAGAGACACTGACCGGGCAGAGCCTGACACACCGCCTAGATGAGTGACAGAGACACTGACCGGGCAGAGCCTGACACACCGCCTAGACAAGTGACAGAGACACTGACCGGGCAGAGCCTGACACACCGCCTAGACAAGTGACAGAGACACTGACCGGGCAGAGCCTGACACACCGCCTAGACAAGTGACAGAGACACTGACCGGGCAGAGCCTGACACACCGCCTGGACAAGTGACAGAGACACTGACCGGGCAGAGCCTGACACACCGCCTAGACGAGTGACAGAGACACTGACCGGGCAGAGCCTGACACACCGCCTAGACAAGTGACAGAGACACTGACCGGGCAGAGCCTGACACACCGCCTAGACAAGTGACAGAGACACTGACCGGGCAGAGCCTGACACACCGCCTAGACGAGTGACAGAGACACTGACCGGGCAGAGCCTGACACACTGCCTAGACAAGTGACAGAGACACTGACCGGGCAGAGCCTGACACACCGCCTGGACAAGTGACAGAGACACTGACCGGGCAGAGCCTGACACACCGCCTAGACAAGTGACAGAGACACTGACCGGGCAGAGCCTGACACACCGCCTAGACAAGTGACAGAGACACTGACCGGGCAGAGCCTGACACACCGCCTAGACGAGTGACAGAGACACTGACCGGGCAGAGCCTGACACACTGCCTAGACAAGTGACAGAGACACTGACCGGGCAGAGCCTGACACACCGCCTGGACAAGTGACAGAGACACTGACCGGGCAGAGCCTGACACACCGCCTAGACAAGTGACAGAGACACTGACCGGGCAGAGCCTGACACACCGCCTAGACAAGTGACAGAGACACTGACCGGGCAGAGCCTGACACACCGCCTAGACGAGTGACAGAGACACTGACCGGGCAGAGCCTGACACACCGCCTAGACGAGTGACAGAGACACTGACCGGGCAGAGCCTGACACACCGCCTAGACAAGTGACAGAGACACTGACCGGGCAGAGCCTGACACACCGCCTAGACAAGTGACAGAGACACTGACCGGGCAGAGCCTGACACACCCCTGACACACCGCCTGGACAAGTGACAGAGACACTGACCGGGCAGAGCCTGACACACCGCCTGGACAAGTGACAGAGACACTGACCGGGCAGAGCCTGACACACCGCCTAGACAAGTGACAGAGACACTGACCGGGCAGAGCCTGACACACCGCCTAGACGAGTGACAGAGACACTGACCGGGCAGAGCCTGACACACCGCCTAGACGAGTGACAGAGACACTGACCGGGCAGAGCCTGACACACCGCCTAGACAAGTGACAGAGACACTGACCGGGCAGAGCCTGACACACCGCCTAGACAAGTGACAGAGACACTGACCGGGCAGAGCCTGACACACCGCCTGGACAAGTGACAGAGACACTGACCGGGCAGAGCCTGACACACCGCCTGGACAAGTGACAGAGACACTGACCGGGCAGAGCCTGACACACCGCCTAGACAAGTGACAGAGACACTGACCGGGCAGAGCCTGACACACCGCCTAGACGAGTGACAGAGACACTGACCGGGCAGAGCCTGACACACCGCCTAGACAAGTGACAGAGACACTGACCGGGCAGAGCCTGACACACCGCCTAGACGAGTGACAGAGACACTGACCGGGCAGAGCCTGACACACCGCCTAGACGAGTGACAGAGACACTGACCGGGCAGAGCCTGACACACCGCCTAGACGAGTGACAGAGACACTGACCGGGCAGAGCCTGACACACCGCCTAGACGAGTGACAGAGACACTGACCGGGCAGAGCCTGACACACGCCTAGACAAGTGACAGAGACACTGACCGGGCAGAGCCTGACACACCGCCTAGACAAGTGACAGAGACACTGACCGGGCAGAGCCTGACACACCGCCTGGACAAGTGACAGAGACACTGACCGGGCAGAGCCTGACACACCGCCTAGACAAGTGACAGAGACACTGACCGGGCAGAGCCTGACACACCGCCTAGACGAGTGACAGAGACACTGACCGGGCAGAGCCTGACACACCGCCTAGACAAGTGACAGAGACACTGACCGGGCAGAGCCTGACACACCGCCTAGACAAGTGACAGAGACACTGACCGGGCAGAGCCTGACACACCGCCTAGACAAGTGACAGAGACACTGACCGGGCAGAGCCTGACACACCGCCTGGACAAGTGACAGAGACACTGACCGGGCAGAGCCTGACACACCGCCTGGACAAGTGCTAGTACCTGACCGGGCAGAGCCTGACACACCGCCTGGACAAGTGCTAGTACCTGACGAGGCCATTCAAATACAGCCTCGCCCCCAAAGACTCAGACAACAAGATGTGCATCTGAAGGACTATGTTCGATAGACATATTGCTATATTGGAGCAGAATAATCTCCGGCACAGTCTGAATGGCAGGGCAGTCTACGCCCAAGCCATTATAGAAAAGCTCCTGCAAGAATTCTTGTCAAATAAACATTGTTAACAAGAGTTCCAGGAATGTAACTAGATCAGTAGTTGGTCAGTAGTTTAAAGAAAGCAGAAGTAAACTTTGCTTAGTCCCCGCAGCAATGTTCCAACATCTAGTGGAAAGCCTTCCCAGAAGAGTGGAGGCTGTTGTAGCAGCAATGTTCCAACATCTAGTGGAAAGCCTTCCCAGAAGAGTGGAGGCTGTTATAGCAGCAATGTTCCAACATCTAGTGGAAAGCCTTCCCAGAAGAGTGGAGGCTGTTATAGCAGCAATGTTCCAACATCTAGTGGAAAGCCTTCCCAGAAGAGTGGAGGCTGTTATAGCAGCAATGTTCCAACATCTAGTGGAAAGCCTTCCCAGAAGAGTGGCGGCTGTTATAGCAGCAATGTTCCAACATCTAGTGGAAAGCCTTCCCAGAAGAGTGGAGGCTGTTATAGCAGCAATGTTCCAACATCTAGTGGAAAGCCTTCCCAGAAGAGTGGCGGCTGTTATAGCAGCAATGTTCCAAAATCTAGTGGAAAGCCTTCCCAGAAGAGTGGAGGCTGTTATAGCAGCAATGTTCCAACATCTAGTGGAAAGCCTTCCCAGAAGAGTGGAGGCTGTTATAGCAGCAATGTTCCTACATCTAGTGGAAAGCCTTCCCAGAAGAGTGGAGGCTGTTATAGCAGCAATGTTCCTACATCTAGTGGAAAGCCTTCCCAGAAGAGTGGAGGCTGTTATAGCAGCAATGTTCCAACATCTAGTGGAAAGCCTTCCCAGAAGAGTGGAGGCTGTTATAGCAGCAATGTTCCTACATCTAGTGGAAAGCCTTCCCAGAAGAGTGGAGGCTGTTATAGCAGCAATGTTCCTACATCTAGTGGAAAGCCTTCCCAGAAGAGTGGAGGATGTTATAGCAGCAATGTTCCTACATCTAGTGGAAAGCCTTCCCAGAAGAGTGGAGGCTGTTATAGCAGCAATGTTCCAACATCTAGTGGAAAACCTTCCCAGAAGAGTGGAGGCTGTTATAGCAGCAATGTTCCAACATCTAGTGGAAAGCCTTCCCAGAAGAGTGGAGGCTGTTATAGCAGCAATGTTCCGACATCTAGTGGAAAGCCTTCCCAGAAGAGTGGAGGCTGTTATAGCAGCAATGTTCCAACATCTAGTGGAAAGCCTTCCCAGAAGAGTGGAGGCTGTTATAGCAGCAATGATCCGACATCTAGTGGAAAGCCTTCCCAGAAGAGTGGAGGCTGTTATAGCAGCAATGTTCCAACATCTAGTGGAAAGCCTTCCCAGAAGAGTGGAGGCTGTTATAGCAGCAATGTTCCAACATCTAGTGGAAAGCCTTCCCAGAAGAGTGGAGGCTGTTGTAGCAGCAATGTTCCAACATCTAGTGGAAAACCTTCCCAGAAGAGTGGAGGCTGTTGTAGCAGCAATGTTCCAACATCTAGTGGAAAACCTTCCCAGAAGAGTGGAGGCTGTTGTAGCAGAAATGTTCCAACATCTAGTGGAAAGCCGTCCCAGAAGAGTGGAGGCTGTTATAGCAGCAATGTTCCAACATCTAGTGGAAAGCCTTCCCAGAAGAGAAGAGGCTGTTATAGCAGCAATGTTCCTACATCTAGTGGAAAGCCTTCCCAGAAGAGTGGAGGCTGTTATAGCAGCAATGATCCGACATCTAGTGGAACGCCTTCCCAGAAGAGTGGAGGCTGTTATAGCAGCAATGTTCCAACATCTAGTGGAAAGCCTTCCCAGAAGAGTGGAGGCTGTTATAGCAGCAATGTTCCTACATCTAGTTGAAAGCCTTCCCAGAAGAGTGGAGGCTGTTATAGCAGCAATGTTCCAACATCTAGTGGAAAGCCTTCCCAGAAGAGTGGAGGCTGTTATAGCAGCAATGTTCCTACATCTAGTGGAAAGCCTTCCCAGAAGAGTGGAGGCTGTTATAGCAGCAATGTTCCAACATCTAGTGGAAAGCCTTCCCAGAAGAGTGGAGGCTGTTATAGCAGCAATGTTCCAACATCTAGTGGAAAGCCTTCCCAGAAGAGTGGAGGCTGTTATAGCAGCAATGTTCCTACATCTAGTGGAAAGCCTTCCCAGAAGAGTGGAGGCTGTTATAGCAGCAATGTTCCTACATCTAGTGGAAAGCCTTCCCAGAAGAGTGGAGGCTGTTATAGCAGCATTGTTCCTACATCTAGTGGAAAGCCTTCCCAGAAGAGTGGAGGCTGTTATAGCAGCAATGTTCCTACATCTAGTGGAAAGCCTTCCCAGAAGAGTGGAGGCTGTTATAGCAGCAATGTTCCTACATCTAGTGGAAAGCCTTCCCAGAAGAGTGGAGGCTGTTATAGCAGCAATGTTCCTACATCTAGTGGAAAGCCTTCCCAGAAGAGTGGAGGCTGTTATAGCAGCAATGTTCCAACGTCTAGTGGAAAGCCTTCCCAGAAGAGTGGAGGCTGATATAGCAGCAATGTTCCAACGTCTAGTGGAAAGCCTTCCCAGAAGAGTGGATATAACAGCAAAGGGAGGGACCAACTTTATATTAATGCCCATGATTTTGGAATAAGATGTTCGACGAGCAGGTGTCCACATCCTGTGGGTCACGCAGTGTATGATTGGTTGGAGCGTATGCACAAAAGCCACTTCAATGTCATCAATGTAAAACGTTTGGCCACGTGTCAAGTGTTTGCAAACGGAACGTCATTGTTGAAGAGTCTGAGACAGTGTTGCAATTGTGATGGGAATCACGTTCCAGAGTTTCCTTGGTGCCCTGTTAGGCTGAAGGAGGTCAAAACAGGGAGGATCAGGGCTGCTGAGAAGGTCTCCTATACAGAGGCGGTGAAACTCGACGAAGCAGCGAGAAGAGATGATGAAGCTATGGTAGTGGATGCCCAGCAGTTTTTGGATGTCAGTCAGTTGAGACTTCCTGAAACACTAATTGTGAATAAGGTAGATTTTGTTGCATTTAGTGCACATGTTTTTCTGGACGAACTAGCATACAATAGAAGAAACTGGAAATCATTGTGAAAGCAAAAAAAAAAGAAAGGTTATTGGATATCCAGGATTTCACAGCTGAAACAATGCAGGGAATTTTGTCTGAAGATGCTTCCCCCTCTCAGGCCCCAGAGCCTGTCGGAATCAGGGCCCAGAGTCTGTAGGAATCAGACCCCAGAGTCTGTAGGGATCAGACCCCAGAGTCTGTAGGGATCAGGCCCCAGAGTCTGTAGGAATCAGGCCCCAGAGTCTGTAGGAATCAGGCCCCAGAGTCTGTAGGAATCAGACCCCAGAGTCTGTAGGAATCAGGCCCCAGAGTCTGTAGGAATCAGACCTCAGAGTCTGTAGGAATCAGGCCCCAGAGTCTGTAGGAATCAGACCCCAGAGTCTGTAGGAATCAGACCCCAGAGTCTGTAGGAATCAGACCCCAGAGTCTGTAGGGATCAGGCCCCAGAGTCTGTAGGAATCAGACCCCAGAGTCTGTAGGAATCAGACCCCAGAGTCTGTAGGGATCAGGCCCCAGAGTCTGTAGGAATCAGGCCCCAGAGTCTGTAGGAATCAGGCCCCAGAGTCTGTAGGAATCAGGCCCCAGAGTCTGTAGGAATCAGACCCCAGAGTCTGTAGGAATCAGACCCCAGAGTCTGTAGGAATCAGACCCCAGAGTCTGTAGGGATCAGGCCCCAGAGTCTGTAGGGATCAGGCCCCAGAGTGTGTAGGGATCAGACCCCAGAGCCTTGTATGGATCAGGCCCCAGAGCCGTGTATGGATCAGGCCCAAGAGTCTGTAGGGATCAAGCCCCACAGCCTGTATGGATCAGGCCCCAGAGCCTGTATGGATCAGGCCCCAGAGCCTTTTTAGGGATCAGGGTCCGGATTCACAAAACATTACTTTACAAAAAAACGTAAGAAGTTTCTTAAGGACAAAAGTAAGAAGTTCAGAAGATGGCGTAGCAGTAAGTCGTCCTGTCGTGTCGTGTCCCTGTATATATCGTTTATTTTTCGTTTTTTACATATTTTTCTCCGCATATCTCTTTAAAAACATTTTGCTAAACCTAAGCTTCCAAATACTCTCCTGCAACCCGCCTCACCCAATGTAGCTATTTTTCCTAAAGTATTTATATTCACTTCGGAACCCCTCAACTGAAGCTAGCCAGCTAACCACCAGCTATGCTAGCGGTCTTCAGCTAACCGGTCATCAGCTAACCTTTAGTTCGGAAAGCTCTCGCCAGTTCGAACAACGCGACTCTAACCAGAGCATAACGGACCTATTTATTTTTCATCCCCGGATTCCCACCGCAAACGGAACATTTTTCAGCTGGATTTTTCAGCTGGATCTTCACAACTAGCTATCTAGCTAAACCGCAACCCCGGATGATTTCTCCTGGCTAGCGTTTCCACCCACTTAGCTTGAAGCTAGCCCGGCCTGCGCACCTGTGCTAGCACCGTAGCATACTCCTGAGCTACAATACCCGGGCCCACGACCGGTCACCGCATGAAGAGGAATAAACAGACTCACCCCATCGCGACGTCCCCCAAAGGCTAACTCTCTAGCCCTCGCTATCTCCCTGCTTGCTAATTCGGCCTGCTAACTGCTAGCTTGTCCAGCTCCGGTCCGCTAACTGCTACCTTGTCTAGCCCGGGCCTACAAACTGTTAGCTTGTTAGCACAGGCCTGCTAACCGCCTGAATCGCCGCGTCCCAAAACTCTCACTGGACCCATATTTACTTTCTATCTCTTTTGACTTTTAATTTGTTTATACCTTCCGGAAACCTGCCTCACCCAATGTGATACGGAATCACTATTATTTTTTAAATTTTTAGAACACACTCAAGAACCTCCAGAAGCTAACCAGCTAACTAGCTACAAGCTATTTAGTCATTGTTAGTTTTTTTTACCTGGATAACACTCGCCAGTCCAGCTTCCCTGCCCCATCCACCACTGCCCCCTGGACACTGACCTCTTGGCTACATAGCTGATGCACGCTGGACTGTCCATTAATCACGGTACTCCATTCTGCTTGTTTGTTTTATCTGTTGGCCCCGTTGCCTAGTCTACGCCATTTTACCTGCTGTTGTTGTGCTAGCTGATTAGCTGTTGTCTCACCTACTGCTTTAGCTAGCTTTCCCAATTCAACACCTGTGATTACTGTATGCCTCGCTGTATGTCTCTCTCAAATGTCAATATGCCTTGTATACTGTTGTTCAGGTTAGTTATCATTGTTTTAGTTCACAATGGAGCCCCTAGTTCCACTCTTCATACCCCTGATAACTCCTTTGTCCCACCTCCCACACATGCGGTGACCTCACCCATTACTACCAGCATGTCCAGAGATACAACCTCTCTCATCATCACCCAGTGCCTGGGCTTACCTCCGCTGTACCCGCACCCCACCATACCCCTGTCTGCGCATTATGCCCTGAATATATTCTACCATGCCCAGAAACCTGCTCCTCTTATTCTCTGTCCCCAACGCTCTAGGTGACCAGTTTTGATAGCCTTTAGCCGCACCCTCATACTACTCCTTCTCTGTTCCGCGGGTGATGTGGAGGTAAACCCAGGCCCTGCATGTCCCCAGGCACCCTCATTTGTTGACTTCTGTGATCGAAAAAGCCTTGGTTTCATGCATGTCAACATCAGAAGCCTCCTCCCTAAGTTTGTTTTACTCACTGCTTTAGCACACTCTGCTAACCCTGATGTCCTTGCTGTGTCTGAATCCTGGCTCAGGAAGGCCACCAAAAATGCAGAGATTTCCATACCAAACTATAACATCTTCCGTCAAGATAGAACTGCCAAAGGGGGAGGACTTGCAGTTTACTGCAGAGATAGCCTGCAAAGTAATGTCATACTTTCCAGGTCCATACCCAAACAGTTCGAACTACTAATTTTGAAAATTACTCTCTCCAGAAATAAGTCTCTCACGGTTGCCGCCTGCTACCGACCCCCCTCAGCTCCCAGCTGTGCCCTGGACACCATTTGTGAATTGATCGCCCCCCATCTAGCTTCAGAGTTTGTTCTGTTAGGTGACCTAAACTGGGATATGCTTAACACCCCGCCAGTCCTACAATCTAAGCTAGATGCCCTCAATCTCACACAAATCATCAAGGAACCCACCAGGTACAACCCTAACTCTGTAAACAAGGGCACCCTCATAGACGTCATCCTGACCAACTGGCCCTCCAAATACACCTCCGCTGTCTTCAACCAGGATCTCAGCGATCACTGCCTCATTGCCTGTATCCGCAAACGACCACCCCTCATCACTGTCAAACGCTCCCTAAAACACTTCTGTGAGCAGGCCTTTCTAATCGACCTGGCCCGGGTATCCTGGAAGGACATTGACCTCATCCCGTCAGTTGAGGATGCCTGGTCATTCTTTAAAAGTAACTTCCTCACCATTTTAGATAAGCATGCTCCGTTCAAAAAATGCAGAACTAAGAACAGATACAGCCCTTGGTTCACCCCAGACCTGACTGCCCTCGACCAGCACAAAAACATCCTGTGGCGGACTGCAATAGCATCGAATAGTCCCCGTGATATGCAACTGTTCAGGGAAGTCCGGAACCAATACACGCAGTCAGTCAGGAAAGCTAAGGCCAGCTTCTTCAGGCAGAAGTTTGCATCCTGTAGCTCCAACTCCAAAAAGTTCTGGGACACTGTGAAGTCCATGGAGAACAAGAGCACCTCCTCCCAGCTGCCCACTGCACTGAGGCTAGGTAACACGGTCACCACTGATAAATCCATGATTATCGAAAACTTCAGTAAGCATTTCTCAACGGCTGGCCATGCCTTCCGCCTGGCTACTTCAACCTCGGCCAACAGCTCCGCCCCCCCCGCAGCTCGTCGCTCAAGCCTCTCCAGGTTCTCCTTTACCCAAATCCAGATAGCAGATGTTCTGAAAGAGCTGCAAAACCTGGACCCGTACAAATCAGCTGGGCTTGACAATCTGGACCCTCTATTTCTGAAACTATCTGCCACCATTGTCGCAACCCCTATTACCAGCCTGTTCAACCTCTCTTTCATATCGTCTGAGATCCCCAAGGATTGGAAAGCTGCCGCAGTCATCCCCCTCTTCAAAGGGGGAGACACCCTGGACCCAAACTGCTACAGACCTATATCCATCCTGCCCTGCCTATCTAAGGTCTTCGAAAGCCAAGTCAACAAACAGGTCACTGACCATCTCGAATCCCACCGCACCTTCTCCGCTGTGCAATCTGGTTTCCGAGCCGGTCATGGGTGCACCTCAGCCACACTCAAGGTACTAAACGATATCATAACCGCCATCGATAAAAGACAGTACTGTGCAGCCGTCTTCATCGACCTTGCCAAGGCTTTCGACTCTGTCAATCACCATATTCTTATTGGCAGACTCGGTAGCCTCGGTTTTTCGGATGACTGCCTTGCCTGGTTCACCAATTACTTTGCAGACAGAGTTCAGTGTGTCAAATCGGAGGGCATGCTGTCCGGTCCTCTGGCAGTCTCTATGGGGGTGCCACAGGGTTCAATTCTCGGGTCGACTCTTTTCTCTGTGTATATCAATGATGTTGCTCTTGCTGCGGGCGACTCCCTGATCCACCTCTACGCAGACGACACCATTCTATATACTTTCGGCCCGTCATTGGACACTGTGCTATCTAACCTCCAAACAAGCTTCAATGCCATACAACACTCCTTCCGTGGCCTCCAACTGCTCTTAAACGCTAGTAAAACCAAATGCATGCTTTTCAACCGGTCGCTGCCTGCACCCGCATGCCCGACTAGCATCACCACCCTGGATGGTTCCGACCTAGAATATGTGGACGTCTATAAGTACCTAGGTGTCTGGCTAGACTGCAAACTCTCCTTCCAGACTCATATCAAACATCTCCAATCGAAAATCAAATCAAGAGTCGGCTTTCTATTCTGCAACAAAGCCTCCTTCACTCACGCCGCCAAGCTTACCCTAGTAAAACTGACTATCCTACCGATCCTCGACTTCGGCGATGTCATCTACAAAATGGCTTCCAATACTCTACTCAGCAAACTGGATGCAGTCTATCACAGTGCCATCCGTTTTGTCACTAAAGCACCTTATACCACCCACCACTGCGACTTGTATGCGCTAGTCGGCTGGCCCTCGCTACATATTCGTCGCCAGACCCACTGGCTCCAGGTCATCTACAAGTCCATGCTAGGTAAAGCTCCGCCTTATCTCAGCTCACTGGTCACGATGGCAACACCCATCCGTAGCACGCGCTCCAGCAGGTGTATCTCACTGATCATCCCTAAAGCCAACACCTCATTTGGCTGCCTTTCGTTCCAGTACTCTGCTGCCTGTGACTGGAACGAATTGCAAAAATCGCTGAAGTTGGAGACTTTTATCTCCCTCACCAACTTCAAACATCAGCTATCTGAGCAGCTAACCGATCACTGCAGCTGTACATAGTCTATTGGTAAATAGCCCACCCTTTTTCACCTACCTCATCCCCATACTGTTTTTATTTATTTACTTTTCTGCTCTTTTGCACACCAATATCTCTACCTGTACATGACCATCTGATCATTCATCACTCCAGTGTTAATCTGCAAAATTGTAATTATTTGCCTACCTCATGCCTTTTGCACACATTGCATATAGACTCCCCCTTTGTTTTCTACTGTGTTATTGACTTGTTAATTGTTTACTCCATGTGTAACTCTTTGTTGTCTGCTCACACTGCTATGCTTTATCTTGGCCAGGTCGCAGTTGCAAATGAGAACTTGTTCTCAACTAGCCTACCTGGTTAAATAAAGGTGTTCTCAACTAGCCTACCTGGTTAAATAAAGGTGTTCTCAACTAGCCTACCTGGTTAAATAAAGGTGTTCTCAACTAGCCTACCTGGTTAAATAAAGGTGTTCTCAACTAGCCTACCTGGTTAAATAAAGGTGAAATAAAAAAATAAAAAAAATAGTTGGTAAATGCAATTCCTCAAAATGTTCTAAGGAATTCATAGTTTTCTTAGGAACTTCGTAAATATCTTTCTTAAGAACTTCATAACTATCTTCTCATGTGGCATTGACATTAGTGACGTACTTGAAACCAATAAGTAAGCCTATCTGACAGGGATGATAGGATTTGCTCATGTGCTGTATTTAAATAGCCAACTGTGTCTGTGGCACAAGAAAACATTCATGGTTACAAAAGTATCCATTCGCTCTCAAGACAAGGGTTCAGCTGTTAAGAACATTTCCAAGAAGAAATCCAAAAAACATTATTTTCAAGAATCCCATTTCGTCATGTTGTAATAGAAAAACCTTTCCAATAACTTTACTGAGGAAACTTTGCTTAACTTTCTCCATAAGTCTATAGTTAAGGAAAAAACTGGCAGTTAAGAAGACATTTCTTCTTAAGAAGGTTTTGTGAATCCGGCCCCAGGCCCCAGAGCCTTTAGGGATCAGACCCCAGAGCCTTTAGGGATCAGACCCCAGAGCCTTTAGGGATCAGACCCCAGAACCTGTAGTGATCAGACCCCAGAGCCTGTAGGGATCAGACCCCAGAGCCTGTAGTGATCAGACCCCAGAGCCTGTAGTGATCAGACCCCAGAGCCTGTAGGGATCAGACCCCAGAGCCTGTAGGGATCAGACCACAGAGCCTGTAGGGATCAGACCCCAGAGCCTGTAGTGATAAGGCCCCAGAGTCTGTTTTAGGATCAGGCCCCAGAGCTTGTGTTGGGATCAGGTCACAGAGCTTGTGTTGGGATCAGACCCCAGAGCCTGTGTTGGGATCAGACCACAGAGCCTTTAGGGATCAGACTCCAGAGCCTGTAGTGATCAGACGCCAGAGCCTGTAGGGATCAGACCCCAGAGCCTGTAGGGATCAGACCCCAGAGCCTGTAGGGATCAGACCCCAGAGCCTGTAGTGATCAGACCCCAGAGCCTGTAGGGATCAGACCCCAGAGCCTGTAGTGATTGGGCCCCAGAGTCTGTGTTAGGATCAGGCCTCAGAGCTTGTGTTGGGATCATACCCCAGAGCCTGTGTTGGGATCAGACCACAGAGCCTGTAGGAATCAGGCCATAGAGCCTGTGTTGGGATCAGACCGCAGAGCCTGTGTTGGGATCAGACCCCAGAGCCTGTAGGGATCAGACCACAGAGCCTGTATGGATCAGGCCCCAGTGCCTGTGTTGGGATCAGGCCCCAGAGCCTGTAAGGATCAGACCCCAGAGCCTGTAGGGATCAAACCCCAGAGCCTGTAGGGATTAAACCCCAGAGCCTGTAAGGATCAGACCCCAGAGCCTGTAAGGATCAGACCCCAGAGCCTGTAGGGATCAGACCCCAGAGCCTATATGGATCAGACCCCCGAGCCTATATGGATCAGACCCCCGAGCCTGTAGGGATCAGACCCCAGAGCCTGTATGGATCAGGCTCTAGGATCTGAGTAGTTTAGACCAATAGAAGGAGTCCATTTGACTTTGTTTTTTGAGAATAACAGTATGTTTATTAAAATATCTCAGTTTTTACCCTCTCCAGTAGGTGGCGGCAATACACCTTTTTGTGGATGTAATCCGCCAATAAAATCTTGAAGAAGATACAGTAGAAGAAGCCTCACCCTCACCTTCATTCTAATAGATGGATGCCAATGTTAGCATGTACACCCTCCCTTTCCACATACTTCCCATCTGCTGCAGCTTCTTGCACAATTGCGAGGCTGATTAGCTAGACACACTTATGTGAAACACAGACAGGTTTCTAAACGAGATACAACATGGAATCCATGTTTGGTTTTGATTTGGAAGGGCGTGGTAGCGTCAAACAATTGGATGCAATTGTTTCCTGGGCAAACTATGCACTTTCCATCGGAACCGTCTACGGGATTTATCTTTGGTCTTGGGAAAAGTGTTGTCAAACAGGCACAGCAACGGGTCTGTGGTTGGTTAAATGATATACAACTAGACACCTGGGCTAGTTAGGCCTGCTACAATTATGCACTTTAGTTGGTTCCTTGTGCTTGTAGCTAGGCTTTGTGTGTGTGATTTAAATAGTACTACTTAGTTCGGCCTATCTCGTTATTAGGCCTTGTCAAGTCACTGATCTAGATGTTGTAACGTGAAAAACATTTTTTTTTGTCAGAACTGATTGAGATAGAAAATAATACGTCTTTGTTGCTATTTAGATTTATTACGATTAGTGTTAGGATGATTGCTAACAATCATATTTAGGGCTAGATCTAGATGTCGTAAGTATGGCCAGGTGACTAGGCCTAACTTGGATCACATAAGTTTAAAAAACGCTGACACTGTCCTAACTCAAGGAGAGTTTTGTTGACACGTGAAATCCTGCTGATTCCCCACTTAGAGTCTTCCTGCCAATACTGCACTTTATGGTAGTAGTGTTTGACACCCCGTAGAGGGAATTGGCTACGTTGCTGGTTACTTTGTGTGTGTCCTAAATGGTACCCTATTCTCCATTTGACCTTGGTCTAAAGTAGTGCACTATATAGGGAATAGGGCTCTATAGAGCTCTGGTCAAAAGTAGTGCACTATATAGGGAATAGGGTGCCATAGGGCTCTGGTCAACAGTAGTGCACTATATAGGGAATAGGGCTCTGGTCTAAAATAGTACACTAGATAGGGAATAGGGTGCCATAGGGCTCTGGTCTAAAGTAGTGCACTATATAGGGAATAGGGTGCCATAGGGCTCTGGTCAACAGTAGTGCACTATATAGGGAATAGGGCTCTGGTCTAAAGTAGTACACTAGATAGGGAATAGGGTGCCATAGGGCTCTGGTCTAAAGTAGTGCACTATATAGGGAATAGGGTGCCATAGGGCTCTGGTCTAAAGTAGTGCACTATATAGGGAATAGGGTGCCATAGGGCTCTGGTCTAAAGTAGTGCACTATATAGGGAATAGGGTGCCATTTGAAAAGGCAGGGTTTGTGTTTTGTTGTCCGTTGTCGCCTAGAGAGCAGTGTGGATTGAGAACATATGGAAACGTTTTGTTTTGTGCCAACCCATGTGGTTATAAAAGCTGTCTGGGGTTGAGGTTGCTGGACAGGTTATAGAGGAGGGGTCGGTGGTGGAGGAGCAGAACGTTGGATGAGGAAATGTTGTTATCAATGAGAGAATCCACAGCTGGCTATAATATGGAGTGAGATTCATTTCTTTATTCTGTAAATATGTCTAGCACGATCCGGGCGTATATATTCAAAATAAATCATAAATAAAACTCTGATTTGTCAAAATATTTAAATATTTTGTAAATAAAACCATAATCCGTCAAAATAAAAACAATTATGCAAAATATTTCACAAATTAAACCATAATCCATCAATATGATGAATTTTTGTGAAATATTTGTTTTAGTCACAAACTAACATTCAACCTATAGCTCACAAATAAAACTACAATTTCGAAGAAATGTAGAACGATGTTCAGAAATCCCTAACATTTACAACTGTGAAATGTGCTTGTGAATCTGTATTCTGTGTTTACAACCATTGTTTTCTTGTCCTGCCTCTCTCTCCATTTATTGGGATAATCTTTGTGTCAAGTAAAGCGTAGAGTGAAGCAGTGTCTCATTCATATATTTTTTTGGGGGTGTGGAATGCTTTCTATCTAGAATAGCTAGCTAATAAAATTAATAACTTCATGAAATGTGAGTAAATGTGAATAAAAAGCTTATTTATTCAACAATTTATGTTAAAATGTTAAACAAATGACATTCATATGAATGTCACATTTCACCATTGGGGCATGCAACCAGAGGTTAGAGTTTTAGTGAAAGTTGAAACTCATTTACTGAATGTCTCCATGCTATTTGGAGAACAAGAAAAAAGACAAGAGAAAATATCACCTTGGCCGCTGTAGGTTCATTCACACCAGTCCATCTACAAACACATTAGCCTGTTAGCTACACAGCTGTCATGTTATACCCAGAAAGAGGGTAGACACATGTGAACTGACACGTAGCATCACTGATGGTTCAGTCAGTTGTGAAGATAAATTGCATAAAATCATAAACTCTTTACATACCTCTTTTCTCAAATGACATAGAATTCACATATGTATTCCTAGGCATTAGTAATCAAGCTTTGCACAATCAGACGTCAATGGTGCACACAGACTTTCGTATTATCACTTTCACATTCATTATTTTGAATATTACAATTCTGTGTTAATATAAGCGATGCTGTGGTGAAAACAAAAGGTGGGTATACTATAATCTATAATCTATAAACTATAATCTATAATCTATAATCTATAAACTATAATCTATAATCTATAAACTATAATCTATAATCTATAATCTATAATCTATAATCTATAATCTATAATCTATAATCTATAATCTATCATCTATAAACTATAATCTATAATCTATAATCTATAATCTATAATCTATAATCTATAAACTATAATCTATAATCTATAATCTATAATCTATAATCTATAATCTATAATCTATAATCTATAATCTATCATCTATAAACTATAATCTATAATCTATAATCTATAATCTATCATCTATAAACTATAATCTATAATCTATAATCTATAATCTATAATCTATAATCTATAATCTATAATCTATAATCTATAATCTATAAACTATAATCTATAATCTATAATCTATAATCTATAATCTATAATCTATAATCTATAAACTATAATCTATAATCTATAATCTATAATCTATAATCTATAATCTATAATCTATAATCTATAATCTATAACTATAATCTATAATCTATAATCTATAATCTATAATCTATAATCTATAATCTATAATCTATAAACTATAAACTATAAACTATAATCTATAATCTATAAACTATAATCTATAAACTATAAACTATAATCTATAATCTATAATCTATGAACTATAAACTATAATCTATAATCTGTGAACTATAAACTATAATCTATAAACTATAATCTATAAACTATAAACTATAATCTATAAACTATAATCTATAAACTATAATCTATGAACTATAAACTATAATCTATAAACTATAATCTATAATCTATAAACTATAAACTATAATCTATAAACTATAAACTATAACATTCACTTGGTAATCGGGATAAGATGAACAACCACCGATATAAACGAAAACGTTTAGACATTTTTAGACAGTGGCAACAGGCAACTAAACATAAACATGTGTAAATTATGAAGATCCTCTTAAACCTCTCCTCTTAAAATCCTGAATTGGTGATCTGGCTAGCCAGCTAGCTAACGAGAAATATTTTAAATTCAGTTTTCTTCCAGGGACTAAACGGAGCAATTGATTGGTTCGGCAGGACGAAGCACTGGTGTGGCGGGAAGAAATTGTAACATTATCTGATTTTTAAAAAACATGCTAAAAAACATTATAAATTCAGTTAGCTTTTTTTATGCTCCATGTAGGCTGCGTGCTAACTAGTCATGTCATTTGTTGTGCATCCTTAGCTATATTTATTATATGTTGTTGTTTCAATACGTGCATTCTGTATCCGATTACTGTCAATTCAATCTCTCTCCGTATAGTGTTGATGTAACAGTATAACTTTAGACCGTCCCCTCGCCCATACCCGGGCGCGAACCAGGGACCCTCTGCACACATCAACAACAGTCACCCACGAAGCATCATTACCAATCGCTCCACAAAAGCCCTTGCAGAGCAAAGGTGGAACTACTACTTCAAGGTCTCAGAGCGAGTGACGTCTCCGATTGAAACGCTATTTAGCGCTGCACCACCACTAACTAAGCTAGCCGTTTCACATCCGTTACCTCAGCACCACCGCTAACTAAGCTAGCCGTTTCACATCCGTTACCTCAGCACCACCGCTAACTAAGCTAGCCGTTTCACATCCGTTACCTCAGCAC
>NC_034194.2:44988197-45035697 GCF_002021735.2 Oncorhynchus kisutch
ACTGAGTTTGAAGGTAGGCCTTGAAGTACATCCACAGATACACCTCCAATTGACTCAAATGATGTCAATTAGCCGATCAGAAGCTTCTAAAGCCATGACATCATTTTCTGGAATTTTACAAGCTATTTAAAGGAACAGTCAACTTAGTGTATGTAAACCTCTGACCCACTGGTGATACAGTGAATTAAAAGTGAAATAATTTGTCTGTAAACAACTGTTTGAAAAATTACAAGTGTCATGCACAAAGTAGATCCCACTAACCCACTTTCCCAAAACTAAAGAAATGTGTAGCCTCTCTGACATAAGTATATGTTAAACTTCCTACTTCAACTGTATGCTGATGACTCTACAATGTTCAGCGCATCATCGGAATGTAATGAGCTAACAGATGTCCTGAGCAGTGAACTAAGAATGGTGTCTGAGTGGGTTCATATGAACAAATTGGTGTTGAACATAAAAATAAAAAATAAAAAATCAATGTGTAGTATTTGGTTCAAGATATATGCTTGCTGATGATCCCCAATTGAATTTGTCGATGAATAGAACGCATGTAGAGCAACTGGAAAAAAAGAAAC
Organism: Oncorhynchus kisutch; assembly: GCF_002021735.2. Classification (NCBI taxonomy): domain Eukaryota; kingdom Metazoa; phylum Chordata; class Actinopteri; order Salmoniformes; family Salmonidae; genus Oncorhynchus; species Oncorhynchus kisutch. Next base: position 44,988,773 of record NC_034194.2, read on the forward strand.
ATCACGGTCAGAACACATAGATAATAGTGTTATTAAGATGGACAAGGGGAATGGACAAGGGGAATGGACAAGGGGAATGGACAAGGGGAATGGACAAGGGGAATGGACAAGGGGAATGGACAAGGGGAATGGACAAGGGGAATGGACAAGGGGAATGGACAAGGGGAATGGACAAGGGGAATTGCTGTTACAAGAAAATGTTCATAGTGTGTAACATCTAGCACAGTGAATCTGATGATTAAAATCAAATCAAATGTATTTACATTTATATATCCCTTCGTACATCAGCTGATATCTCAAAGTGCTGTACAGAAACCCAGCCTAAAACCCCAAACAGCAAGCAATGCAGGTGAAGAAGCACGGTGGCTAGGAAAAACTCCCTAGAAAGGCCAAAACCTAGGAAGAAACCTAGAGAGGAACCAGGCTATGTGGGGTGGCCAGTCCTCTTCTGGCTGTGCCGGATGGAGATTATAACAGAACATGGCCAAGATGTTCAAATGTCCTTAAATGACCAGCATGGTCAAATAATAATAATCACAGGCAGAACAGTTGAAACTGGAGCAGCAGCACGGCCAGGTGGACTGGGGACAGCAAGGAGTCATCATGTCAGGTAGTCCTGAGGCATGGTCCTAGGGCTCAGGTCCTCCGAGAGAGAGAAAGAAAGAGAGAATTAGAGAGAGCATACTTAAATTCACACAGAACACCGGATAGGACAGGAGAAGTACTCCAGATATAACAAACTGACCCTAGCCCCCCGACACATAAACTACTGCAGCATAAATACTGGAGGCTGAGAAAGGAGGGGTCAGGAGACACTGTGGCCCCATCCGATGACACCCCCGGACAGGGCCAAACAGGAAGGATATAACCCCACCCACTTTGCCAAAGCACAGCCCCCACACCACTAGAGGGATATCTTCAACCACCAACTTACCATCCTGAGACAAGGCCGAGTATAGCACAAAAATATCTCTGCCACGGCACAACCCAATGATTCAATCCCTGGTCCTATCACACTTAGAGTACTGTCCAGTTATATGGTCAATCCCTGGTCCTATCACACTTAGAGTACTGTCCAGTTATATGGTCAATCCCTGGTCCTATCACACTTAGAGTACTGTCCAGTTATACGGTCAATCCCTGGTCCTATCACACTTAGAGTACTATCCAGTTATATGGTCAATCCCTGGTCCTATCACACTTAGAGTACTGTCCCTGGTCCTATCACACTTAGAGTACTATCCAGTTATATGGTCAATCCCTGGTCCTATCACACTTAGAGTACTGTCCCTGGTCCTATCACACTTAGAGTACTGTCCAGTTATACAGTCAATCCCTCAAAACAGGGCTGCCAAATGACCTTCATCACTCTATAGGTATAAATATTATACATCAGAATCTCTCATGGCTTCACGTTAAAAACAAAAACTCTATCCAGTCTTCTGATTTTCATTAGGAATGTTAAATAAAAAATAAAAAACATAGGCCAGTTAGTACATACTAGCAACACGCATAACCACCAAACCAGACTGGCAAATTCAGGGCAGCTAAGACAACTCAAGCCAAGGACAAATTGCCTTAAATCTACAGTTTTATATAGAGCCATAGCTGAATGGAACTCTTCACCAATACATATTTCTCAGGCTAAATGTAAATCCACCTTCAAGAAGAAAAATAAAGAACATCTAATGAGATAGACCATGTGACTGGACAGGAAATAGAAAGAACATCTAATGTGATAGACCATGTGACTGGACAGGAAATAGAAAGAACATCTAATGAGATAGACCATGTGACTGGACAGGAAATAGAAAGAACATCTAATGAGATAGACCATGTGACTGGACAGGAAATAGAAAGAACATCTAATGTGATAGACCATGTGACTGGACAGGAAATAGAAAGAACATCTAATGTGATAGACCATGTGACTGGACAGGAAATGAAAGAACATCTAATGAGATAGACCATGTGACTGGACAGGAAATAGAAAGAACATCTAATGTGATAGACCATGTGACTGGACAGGAAATAGAAAGAACATCTAATGTGATAGACCATGTGACTGGACAGGAAATAGAAAGAACATCTAATGTGATAGACCATGTGACTGGACAGGAAATAGAAAGAACATCTAATGTGATAGACCATGTGACTGGACAGGAAATAGAAAGAACATCTAATGTGATAGACCATGTGACTGGACAGGAAATAGAAAGTATCAACTGAATGTTAAATGTGTTTCCTGTCAAGTATTTTAATTATCAGTCCTGTCTAGTTGGTACGACATCCACATCATGTAAAACTTAGCTATTAAGCTTTACATTTTTTTTACATTTTCTACATTTTCCACGCAGGGACACTTAAAGCAGCGAAGTGACGCTTGCACAAGCTTCCTAACAGAAAAGCTGATGAATCCTAGATGTACTGGTCGCTGAAGATTCTCTTCAAACTCTAACAGCACCGCAGGGCTTTCTACTCCAGCCTCACTATTCTTACTGCTCGTTCACTTCAATCACAGCCCCCCCACAACCTTTGGGATGTCCCAAGGATCCAAAGGTAGTCATCTTACTGCTCGTTCACTTCAATCACAGCCCCCCACAACCTTTGGGATGTCCCAAGGATCCAAAGGTAGTCACTTCCCTCTTAAACTCCTCCAACGGTACTCCATCGGACTCAACTCCTTGTGAGAACGACTCAACTCCTTGTGAGAACGACTCAACTCCTTCTGAGAAAGACTTGACTCCTTGTGAGAACAACTCAACTCCTTGTGAGAACGACTCAACTCCTTGTGAGAACGACTCAACTCCTTGCGAGAACGACTCAACTCCTTGTGAGAAAGACTCAACTCCTTGTGAGAACGACTCAACCCCTTGTGAGAACGACTCAACTCCGTGTGAGAACGACTCAACTCCTTGTGAGAACGACTCAACTCCTTGTGAGAACGACTCAACTCCTTGTGAGAACGACTCATCTCCTTGTGAGAACGACTCATCTCCTTGTGAGAACGACTCATCTCCTTGCGAGAACGACTCATCTCCGTGCGAGAACGACTCATCTCCCTGTGAGAACGACTCAACTCCTTGTGAGAACGACTCAACTCCTTGTGAGAACGACTCATCTCCTTGCGAGAACGACTCATCTCCTTGTGAGAACGACTCAACTCCTTGCGAGAACGACTCATCTCCTTGCGAGAACGACTCAACTCCTTGTGATGTCTCAAATCTAACCGAGACTGAGAGCATCCTAATATGGACACCGTACTCTGTAGTACAGTGCTTCACACCTCTAAGCTGGCAGCTTGCTGCTATCAAATAAATAAGCCAGACACCAAATAGACAAGAACAAACACACAGCAAGATATCATCATCTAAACAAACTGACACATCTGTAGTGTTGTCTGGCTCACACCGCAAGGTCAGGGGTGACAAAGGGGTCAAAGGTCGTTTTGGGTTCATGTGCAGCTGTCGGCGTGATTAGTGCTATCTGAGATCCAAAAAGTCCCTACCCCTTAGCCTAACCTTAACCCTTACTTTAACTGTTTTAAAAGTCAACCTTTGGGATGTCCCAAGGATCCCAGATAGCAAGCAGCCTCTTCACTGATCAAAAGACCAAAGACATATAGAAGATAATTATTCCTTCTTCTTCTTCATCTTCTTCTTCTTCTTCATCTTCTTCTTCTTCTTCTTCATCTTCTTCTTCTTCTTCTTCTTCTTCTTCTTGACAATTAACTGGATGAGGTTGTGTCAACACAAGTTGGACACATAGTTGGACTACCATAGAGTTAGGATCATCCTGTTATACCATAGAGTTAGGATCATAGAGTTAGGATCATCCTGTTATACTATAGAGTTAGGATCATCCTGTTATACTATAGAGTTAGGATCATCCTGTTATACTATAGAGTTAGGATCATTCTGTAATACCATAGAGTTAGGATCATCCTGTTATACCATAGAGTTAGGATCATAGAGTTAGGATCATTCTGTAATACCATAGAGTTAGGATCATCCTGTTATACTATAGAGTTAGGATCATCTTGTTATACTATAGAGTTAGGATCATCCTGTTATACTATAGAGTTAGGATCATCCTGTTATACCATAGAGTTAGGATCATCCTGTTATACTATAGAGTTAGGATCATCCTGTTATACCATAGAGTTAGGATCATCCTGTTATACTATAGAGTTAGGATCATCCTGTTATACTATAGAGTTAGGATCATCCTGTTATACTATAGAGTTAGGATCATCCTGTTATACCATAGAGTTAGGATCATCTTGTTATACTATAGAGTTGGGATCATCCTGTTATACTATAGAGTTAGGATCATCCTGTTATACTATAGAGTTAGGATCATAGAGTTAGGATCATCCTGTTATACCATAGAGTTAGGATCATCCTGTTATACCATAGAGTTAGGATCATCCTGTTATACCATAGAGTTAGGATCATCCTGTTATACCATAGAGTTAGGATCATCCTGTTATACCATAGAGTTAGGATCATCCTGTTATACCATAGAGTTAGGATCATCCTGTTATACTATAGAGTTAGGATCATCCTGTTATACCATAGAGTTAGGATCATCCTGTTATACTATAGAGTTAGGATCATCCTGTTATACCATAGAGTTAGGATCATCCTGTTATACCATAGAGTTAGGATCATCCTGTTATACTATAGAGTTAGGATCATCCTGTTATACCATAGAGTTAGGATCATCCTGTTATACTATAGAGTTAGGATCATCCTGTTATACCATAGAGTTAGGATCATCCTGTTATACTATAGAGTTAGGATCATCCTGTTATACTATAGAGTTAGGATCATCCTGTTATACCATAGAGTTAGGATCATCCTGTTATACTATAGAGTTAGGATCATCCTGTTATACCATAGAGTTAGGATCATGAGGTAAATGATGATCCTTGCTGGAGGTTCGATGTATAGAAGGTTTCCGTCAGCTAAATGGACCTTCTTATCTCTTCCTGAGAGTTGAATTAAACATAATAAACCTGCTTATCTCCTCCTGAGTTTCACAGCCTCACTGTTACCTCTTCTCACACACACACACACACACACACACACACACACACACACACACACACACACACACACACACACACACACACACACACACACACACACACACACACACACACACACACACACACACACACCCACACACTTCCCATTGCGTTCTCAAAGCAATGAACAGACCAGCTGGCGAGTGTCTTCACAGACATTTTCACTCACTCCTTGTCCCAGTGTATTATCCCAACAGATTTCAAGCTGACCACCCTGTTCACAAGAACTCTTAAGGTAACCAGCCTGAATGACTATCGCCCTGTAGCACGCACATCTGTATTTATGAAGTGCTTTATAAAGGCTATTACATCAACTCCATCATCCAGGACACCCTGGACCGACTCCAATTCTCTGTGTCACAAATTGCACCCTATTCCCTATTTAGTGCACTACTTTTGACCAGAGCCCTATGTAAAGTAGTGCACTATCTAGGGAAAAGGGTGCCATTTGTACTTTACACTGCCCTTTCCCACCTGGACAAGAGGGGAAGTGACTACCTGAAAATGCTGACTTTACAGAGCAGCGTTCAACGCCCTTCGTCCCAAGGTCATCACCAAGCCGGGGACCCTGGGAGTGAACACCTCACTCTGCAACTGGATGCTCAAAGTGAGTGCTACAGGGCGATAGTCTTTTAGGCAGGTTACCTTGGAGTTCTTGGGAACAGGGACAATGGTGGTCCGTTTGAAACATTTTGAGATTACAGACTGGGACAAGGAGATATTTAAAAAGTCTGAAGACACCTGTCAGCGGGTCTTTGAGAACTCGTCCTGGTATCCCGTCTGTTTACTGTGTACTTAACGATGGGGAGTGGGTGTGCTTAACAATGGGGAGCAGGTGTGCTTAACGATTGGGAGCAGGTGTGCTTAACGATGGGGAGCAGGTGTGCTTAACGATGGGGAGAAGGTGTGCTTAACGATGGGGAGCAGGTGTGCTTAACGATGGGGAGAAGGTGTGCTTAACGATGGGGAGCAGGTGTGCTTAACGATGGGGAGTAGGTGTGCTTAATGATGGGGAACAGGTGTGCTTAACGATGGGGAGCAGCTGTGCTTAACGATGGGGAGTAGGTGTGCTTAACGATGGGGAGCAGGTGTGCTTAACGATGTGGAGCAGGTGTGCTTAATGGTGGGGAGTAGGTGCGTGCAATGATGGGGAGCAGGTGTGCTTAACGATGGGGAGCAGGTGTGTGTAATGATGGGGAGCAGGTGTGTAATGATGGGGAGCAGGTGTGCTTAACGATGGTGATCAGGTGTGCTTAATGATGGGGAGCTGGTGTGTGTAACGATGGGGAGCAGACGTGCTTAACGATGGGGAGCAGGTTTGCGTAACGATGGGGAGCTGGTGTGCTGAACGATGGGGGGCAGGTGTGCTTAACGATGGGGACCAGGTGTGCTTAACGATGGGGAGCAGGTGTGTGTAACGATGGGGAATAGGTGTGCTTAACGATGGGGAGCAGGTGTGCTTAACGATGGGGAGTAGGTGTGTGTCACGATGGGGAGCAGGTGCGTGTAATGATGGGGAGCAGGTGTGCTTAACGATGGGGAGCAGGTGTGTAATGATGGGGAGCAGGTGTGCTTAATGATGGGGAGTAGGTGTACTTAACGATGGGGAGCAGGTGTGCTTAACGTTGGGGAGTAGGTGAGCTTAACGATGGGGAGCAGGTGTGTAATGATGGGGAGCAGGTGTGCTTAACGATGGGGAATAGGTGTGCTTAACGATGGGGAGCAGGTGTGTAATGATGGGGAGCAGGTGTGCTTAACGATGGGGAGCAGGTGTACTTAACGATGGGGAGTAGGTGTGCTTAACGTTGGGGAGTAGGTGAGCTTAACGATGGGGAGCGGGTGTGCTTAACGATGGGGAGCAGGTGCGTGTAATGATGGGGAGCAGGTGTGCTTAACGATGGGGAGCAGGTGTGCTTAACGATGGGGAGCAGGTGTGCTTAATGATGGGGAGCAGGTGTGCTTAATGATGGGGAGCAGGTGTGCTTAATGTTGGGGAAGAAGTGTGCTTAACGATGGGGAGTGGGTGTGCTTAATGATGGGGAGCAGGTGTGTGTAATGATGGGGAGCAGGTGTGCTTAACGATGGGGAGCAGAAGTGTGTGTCACGATGGGGAGCAGATGCGCTTAACGATTGGGAGCAGGTGTGCTTAACGATGGGGAGCAGGTGTATGTAACGATGGGGAGTAGGTGTGCTTAACGATGGGGAGGAGGTGCGCTTAACAATGGGGAGCAGGTGTGCTTAACGATGGGGAGCAGGTGTGCTTAACGATGGGGAGCAGGTGTGCTTAACGATAGGGAGCAGGTGTGCTTAACGATGGGGAGCTGGTGTGCGTAACGATGGGGAGCAGGTTTGCTTAACGACGGGTATCAGGTGTGCTTAACGATGGGGAGAAGGTGTGCTTAACGATGCGGAGCAGATGTGTGTAACGATGGGGAGCAGGTGTGCTTAACGATGGGGAGCAGATGTGCTTAACGATGGGGAGCAGGTGTGCTTAACGATGGGGAGCAGGTGTGCTTAATGGTGGGGAGTAGGTGCGTGTAATGATGGGGAGCAGGTGTGCTTAACGATGGGGAGCAGGTGTGTGTAATGATGGGGAGCAGATGTGTGTAATGATGGGGAGCAGGTGTGTAATGATGGGGAGCAGGTGTGCTTAACGATGGTGATCAGGTGTGCTTAATGATGGGGAGCTGGTGTGTGTAACGATGGGGAGCAGACGTGCTTAACGATGGGGAGTAGGTTTGCGTAACGATGGGGAGCTGGTGTGCTGAACGATGGGGAGTAGGTGTGCTTAACGATGGGGACCAGGTGTGCTTAACGATGGGGAGCAGGTGTGTAACCATGGGGAGCAGGTGTGCTTAACGATGGGGAGCAGGTGTGCTTAACGATGGGGAGTAGGTGTGTGTCACGATGGGGAGCAGGTGTGTGTAATGATGGGGAGTAGGTGTGCTTAACGATGGGGAGCAGGTGTGTAATGATGGGGAGTAGGTCTGCTTAACGATGGGGTGCAGGTGTGCTTAACGATGGGGAGCAGGTGTGTAATGATGGGGAGCAGGTGTGCTTAATGATGGGGAGTAGGTGTACTTAACGATGGGGAGAAGGTGTGCTTAAAGTTGGGGAGTAGGTGAGCTTAACGATGGGGAGCAGATGTGTAATGATGGGGAGAAGGTGTGCTTAACGATGCGGAGCAGATGTGTGTAACGATGGGGAGCAGGTGTGCTTAACGATGGGGAGCAGATGTGCTTAACGATGGGGAGCAGGTGTGCTTAACGATGGGGAGCAGGTGTGCTTAATGGTGGGGAGTAGGTGCGTGTAATGATGGGGAGCAGGTGTGCTTAACGATGGGGAGCAGGTGTGTGTAATGATGGGGAGCAGATGTGTGTAATGATGGGGAGCAGGTGTGTAATGATGGGGAGCAGGTGTGCTTAACGATGGTGATCAGGTGTGCTTAATGATGGGGAGCTGGTGTGTGTAACGATGGGGAGCAGACGTGCTTAACGATGGGGAGTAGGTTTGCGTAACGATGGGGAGCTGGTGTGCTGAACGATGGGGAGTAGGTGTGCTTAACGATGGGGACCAGGTGTGCTTAACGATGGGGAGCAGGTGTGTAACCATGGGGAGCAGGTGTGCTTAACGATGGGGAGCAGGTGTGCTTAACGATGGGGAGTAGGTGTGTGTCACGATGGGGAGCAGGTGCGTGTAATGATGGGGAGTAGGTGTGCTTAACGATGGGGAGCAGGTGTGTAATGATGGGGAGCAGGTCTGCTTAACGATGGGGTGCAGGTGTGCTTAACGATGGGGAGCAGGTGTGTAATGATGGGGAGCAGGTGTGCTTAATGATGGGGAGTAGGTGTACTTAACGATGGGGAGAAGGTGTGCTTAACGTTGGGGAGTAGGTGAGCTTAACGATGGGGAGCAGATGTGTAATGATGGGGAGCAGGTGTGCTTAACGATGGGGAGCAGGTGTGCTTAACGATGGGGAGCAGGTGTGTAATGATGGGGAGCAGGTGTGCTTAACGATGGGGAGCAGGTGTACTAAACGTTGGGCAGTTGGTGTGCTTAACGTTGGGGAGTAGGTGAGTTTAATGATGGGGAGTGGGTGTGCTTAATGATGGGGAGCAGATGCGTGTAATGATGGGGAGCAGGTGTGCTTAACGATGGGGAGAAGGTGTGCTTAACGATGGGGAGCAGGTGTGCTTAACGATGGGGAGCAGGTGTGCTTAACGATGGGGAGTGGGTGTGCTTAATGATGGGGAGTAGGTGTGTGTAATGATGGGGAGCAGGTGTGCTTAACGATGGGGAGCAGGTGTGTGTCACGATGGGGAGCAGATGCGCTTAACGATTGGGAGCAGGTGTGCTTAACGATGGGGAGCAGGTGTATGTAACGATGGGGAGTAGGTGTGCTTAACGATGGGGAGGAGGTGTGCTTAACAATGGGGAGCAGGTGTGCTTAACGATGGGGAGCAGGTGTGCTTAACGATGGGGAGCAGGTGTGCTTAACGATAGGGAGCAGGTGTGCTTAACGATGGGGAGCTGGTGTGCGTAACGATGGGGAGCAGGTTTGCTTAACGATGGGTATCAGGTGTGCTTAACGATGGGGAGAAGGTGTGCTTAACGATGGGGAGCAGGTGTGTGTAACGATGGGGAGCAGGTGTGCTTAACGATGGGGAGCAGGTGTGTGTCACGATGGGGAGCGGGTGTGCTTAATGATGCGGAGCAGGTGTGCTTAACAATGGGGAGTAGGTGTGCTTAACGATGGGGAGCAGGTGTGTGTAACGATGGGGAGCAGGTGTGCTTAACGATGGGGAGCAGATGTGCTTAACGATGGGGAGCAGGTGTGCTTAACGATGGGGAGCAGGTGTGCTTAATGGTGGGGAGTAGGTGCGTGTAATGATGGGGAGCAGGTGTGCTTAACGATGGGGAGCAGGTGTGTGTAATGATGGGGAGCAGGTGTGTGTAATGATGGGGAGCAGGTGTGTAATGATGGGGAGCAGGTGTGCTTAACGATGGTGATCAGGTGTGCTTAATGATGGGGAGCTGGTGTGTGTAACGATGGGGAGCAGACGTGCTTAACGATGGGGAGTAGGTTTGCGTAACGATGGGGAGCTGGTGTGCTGAACGATGGGGAGTAGGTGTGCTTAACGATGGGGACCAGGTGTGCTTAACGATGGGGAGCAGGTGTGTGTAACGATGGGGAGAAGGTGTGCTTAACGATGGGGAGCAGGTGTGCTTAACGATGGGGAGTAGGTGTGTGTCACGATGGGGAGCAGGTGCGTGTAATGATGGGGAGCAGGTGTGCTTAACGATGGGGAGCAGGTGTGTAATGATGGGGAGCAGGTCTGCTTAACGATGGGGAGCAGGTGTGCTTAACGATGGGGAGCAGGTGTGTAATGATGGGGAGAAGGTGTGCTTAATGATGGGGAGTAGGTGTACTTAACGATGGGGAGAAGGTGTGCTTAACGTTGGGGAGTAGGTGAGCTTAACGATTGGGAGCAGGTGTGTAATGATGGGGAGTAGGTGTGCTTAACGATGGGGAGAAGGTGTGTTTAACGATGGGGAGCAGGTGTGTAATGATGGGGAGCAGGTGTGCTTAACGATGGGGAGCAGGTGTACTAAACGTTGGGGAGTTGGTGTGCTTAACGTTGGGGAGTAGGTGAGCTTAATGATGGGGAGTGGGTGTGCTTAACGATGGGGAGCAGGTGCGTGTAATGATGGGGAGCAGGTGTGCTTAAGGATAGGGAGCAGGTGTGCTTAACGATGGGGAGCAGGTGTGCTTAACGATGGGGAGTGGGTGTGCTTAATGATGGGGAGCAGGTGTGTGTAATGATGGGGAGCAGGTGTGCTTAACGATGGGGAGCAGGTGTGTGTCACGATGGGGAGCAGATGTGCTTAACGATTCTGAGCAGGTGTGCTTAACGATGGGGAGCAGGTGTATGTAACGATGGGGAGTAGGTGTGCTTAACGATGGGGAGGAGGTGTGCTTAACAATGGGGAGCAGGTGTGCTTAACGATGGGGAGCAGGTGTGCTTAACGATGGGGAGCAGGTGTGCTTAACGATAGGGAGCAGGTGTGCTTAACGATGGGGAGCTGGTGTGCGTAACGATGGGGAGCAGGTTTGCTTAACGATGGGTATCAGGTGTGCTTAACGATGGGGAGAAGGTGTGCTTAACGATGGGGAGCAGGTGTGTGTAACGATGGGGAGCAGGTGTGCTTAACGATGGGGAGCAGATGTGCTTAACGATGGGGAGAAGGTGTGCTTAACGATGGGGAGGAGGTGTGCTTAACGATGGGGAGAAGGTGTGCTTAATGATGGGGAGCAGGTGTGTGTAACGATGGGGAGCAGGTGTGCCTAACGATGGGGAGCAGGTGTGCTTAACGATGGGGAGAAGGTGTGCTTAACGATGGGGAGCTGGTGTGTGTAACGATGGGGCTACCACAGGCCCATGGCTAAAGGCTACGGCTACCACAGGCCCATAGCTAAAGGCTACGGCTACCACAGGCCCATGGCTAAAGGCTACGGCTACCACAGGCCCATGGCTAAAGGCTACGGCTACCACAGGCCCATGGCTAAAGGCTACGGCTACCACAGGCCCATGGCTAAAGGCTACGGCTACCACAGGCCCATGGCTAAAGGCTACGGCTACCACAGGCCCATGGCTAAAGGCTACGGCTACCACAGGCCCTCTGGCTAAAGGCTACGGCTACCACAGGCCCATGGCTAAAGGCTACGGCTACCACAGGCCCATGGCTAAAGGCTACGGCTACCACGTATAAGGGAAGGGACACGGACATGGACGCATACAAGAAAGCCCACTACGACCTCCGATGAGACATCAAACATGCGAAAGGACATTACAGGAGGAAGGTGTCACGCCTACTGCCGTTCCGGTCTACTAAACACTGATCCTGGCAACCATCATTACACACACCTGGCAACCATCATTACACACACCTGGCAACCATCATTACACACACATGGCAACCATCATTACACACACCTGGCAACCATCATTACACACACCTGGCAACCATCATTACACACACCTGGCAACCATCATTACACACACCCGTGTCCGTGTCCTGTCCCTTATAAGAGGTTAAGGCCATGCAATCTGAGTTGAAACCTGAGTGAGGTGCCTATGTACAGTACATAAACAGATATATGCACCATATATTTATGTGGTGGACACTTTATACGGTCACATGATATTGTTGTGGTATGTCAGAAAATCATGTTACGACCACACAATGTCAATATTCCTTCTGTCTTGCTAAGTGGATGGGTCTCTACAGAAGGTGAATACGGTACAGCCAAATGGTGACTTGTATAGTATCAATATCAGAAATAGATATTGTCAATATAAATAACATATACACTACAAGAACAATATCAATAACGATATCAGTGATAGACGAGGTAGTTATATGCAAACAATCAGGGGTAAAGTGGCTGAGCAGCAGGATAAATAATAGCAGCAGCAACGTATGGCGTGTGTGTTAGGAGAGAGTCATGTGAATAGAGGCACTGCAGATGGTGCTGATGACTGGTTCGTCCGAACTACGCATGAACAAGGGAATCCATATTCGGAGAGCCTGTTTCTGTCCTGCCCTTGACTTTGGTGCAGGGCACGTGATGTCCCATAGCCTCTTCGTCACAAAACTCCCTGATCTTCTCAAAAAGATAACTTTTTCTAGCTGTGTCCAGTCCATGTGCAGCTTGTACAGGCAGACCATCTATGGGAGGAAGGTGTCAATGTTGCACAGCAGCTGAAACCTGGTCCTGAAACCTGGTCCCGCAACCCCTCATAGCCTGGTTCCTCTCTAGGTTTTGTCCTAGGTTCTTGCCTTTCTAGGGAGTTTTTACTAGCCACTGTGCTTCTACACCTGCATTGCTTGCTGTTTGGGATTTTAGGCTTGGTTTCTGAACAGCACTTTGTGACATCAGCTGATGTAAGAAGGGCTGTATAAATACATTTGATTGATTGATTGACTGAGTCCAAACGCTCCTTGGTGACAATGCTCCAGAACATCGAAGCTGTAAAACAGGGAATAACAAAACACATTGCAAGACATTGCAACCCTGCACAACATCAATTCACCTCCCATGTTTAGATAAGAAGAATAACCTCATTCAATGAAAATGATTTTCACCTGAAGTGCTGGTACTTCTTTATCTGTGGCAGCAGCCTGAAGAACGGAGTCAGGTGTTGTTGCCAGCCATAACTTTCCACCAGCACCGTACCATCCTCCAGTCCAACCAGCTGTGGGATGTTGACCTCTGTCACAGTGCTGCCCTTCACAACATCAGCAATCTCTTACAAAGTGTTCACTCTGGTCTTTCTAAGGGCAAACTTGGTGTGGCCTGTGATCAGGAAGTGAAGGTAGAGATTACAGTGGAGCTTGTGCATGGTCCACCAGGCACAATACCAGAGCACAGACTTGTTCTTGTTTTGGCCACTGCAGTTCACATTTCAGGTCCACACATTGTTTTCCCCAACTTCGTAGTTGGTGAAGAAATGGTGCATGTTGATGACTGCGCTGCTATCTGCTAGCTTGCTTGGGCCAGCTCTCTTTTTGATGACTGTATGACAGGTGGATTAGAGTCTGGTGTGTTCTACTGATGCTGAAAGACAAATTCCAGATACCAATATTTTAGCAATATTATACAACAGATACAAAATAACATTCTGAGATAAGATCACTACACGCAGTTCATACAGGTACTGCTAGCTATTGTAGCTAGCCAGCCATCTAACGTCAGCTGGCTAGCTAACAGCAAGCTTTAACTAGCAATACAAACCAATTGTCATAGCTAGCTAAAGTTAAACCAATAGGTTCAATGTTAGCTAGTTAACATTAGGCTATAACTAGCAATGGGGAATGTAATGCTGAGAAAAGACCACTAATGTTACACACACTTTATATGTAACAGCTTCCGTCCCCAACGTGGGCTCGAACCTCTGCACACATCAACAACTGACACCCAGGAAGCATCGTTACCCATCGCTCCACAAAAGCGGCGGCTCTTGCAGAGCAAGGGGAACCACTACTTCAAGGTTTCAGAGCGAGTGACGTCGCCAATTGAAACGCTATTTAGCGCGCATCACCACTAACTAGCTAGCCATTTCACATTGGTTGCACATAAGTTAATGTTAGCTAGCAAGCCAACCACCTAACCACAGCTAACGTTAGCTAGCTAACAGCAGGCTTTGACTCAGGATCTTGTGTTTAGACATGTCATATTAACGTTAGCTAGCTAAAAAAAAAGAACTATAATCCCAATCCACAGAGTAACGTTACTAGCAATACAAACCGATTGTCATAGCTAGCTAAAGTTAACCAAATAACATTAGGTTCATTATTAGTTAGCAAACCAATTATCAAACTCCAGCTGGCTAGCTAACAGCAAGCTTTAGCTTGCAATGAAAACAACTTTCGGACAACATTAGAAACGTATAATATCTGAATCTGTAGCTATATTCTTACCTGTATACATGGATGAAAGCTTCACGGCAGACTGCAACCCCTTTTATCAAATCAAATCAAATCAAATTTTATTTGTCACATACACATGGTTAGCAGATGTTAATGCGAGTGTAGCGAAATGCTTGTGCTTCTAGTTCCGACAATGCAGTAATAACCAACAAGTAATCTAACTAACAATTCCAAAACTACTGTCTTATACACAGTGTAAGGGGATAAAGAATATGTACATAAGGATATATGAATGAGTGATGGTACAGAGCAGCATAGGCAAGATACAGTAGATGGTATCGAGTACAGTATATACATATGAGATGAGTATGTAAACAAAGTGGCATAGTTAAAGTGGCTAGTGATACATGTATTACATAAGGATACAGTCGATGATATAGAGTACAGTATATACGTATGCATATGAGATGAATAATGTAGGGTAAGTAACATTATATAAGGTAGCATTGTTTAAAGTGGCTAGTGATATATTTACATCATTTCCCATCAATTCCCATTATTAAAGTGGCTGGAGTTGAGACAGTGTCAGTGTGTTGGCAGCAGCCACTCAATGTTAGTGGTGGCTGTTTAACAGTCTGATGGCCTTGAGATAGAAGCTGTTTTTCAGTCTCTCGGTCCCAGCTTTGATGCACCTGTACTGACCTCGCCTTCTGGATGATAGCGGGGTGAACAGGCAGTGGCTCGGGTGGTTGATGTCCTTGATGATCTTTATGGCCTTCCTGTAACATCGGGTGGTGTAGGTGTCCTGGAGGGCAGGTAGTTTGCCCCCGGTGATGCGTTGTGCAGACCTCACTACCCTCTGGAGAGCCTTACGGTTGAGGACGGAGCAGTTGAGTACTGGTACGGTAGATAGAGCAGGTGAGTACAGGTAGGGTAGCCAGAGCAGGTGAGTACGGGTAGGGTACCCAGAGCAGGTGAGTACGGTTGGGTAGCCAGAGCAGGTGAGTACGGGTAGGGTACCCAGAGCAGGTGAGTACGGGTAGGGTAGCCAGAGCAGGTGAGTACTGGTACGGTAGATAGAGCAGGTGAGTACAGGTGGGGTAGCCAGAGCAGGTGAGTACGGGTAGGGTAGCCAGAGCAGGTGAGTACGGGTAGGGTAGCCAGAGCAGGTGAGTACGGGTAGGGGAGCCAGAGCAGGTGAGTACTGGTACGGTAGATAGAGCAGGTGAGTACGGGTAGTGTAGATAGAGCAGGTGAGTACTGGTACGGTAGATAGAGCAGGTGAGTACGGGTAGGGGAGCCAGAGCAGGTGAGTACTGGTACGGTAGATAGAGCAGGTGAGTACGGGTAGTGTAGATAGAGCAGGTGAGTACGGGTAGGGTAGATAGAGCAGGTGAGTACGGGTAAGGTAGCCAGAGCAGGTGAGTACTGGTACGGTAGACAGAGCAGGTGAGTACGGGTAGGGTAGCCAGAGGAGGTGAGTACTGGTACGGTAGATAGAGCAGGTGAGTACGGGTAGTGTAGATAGAGCAGGTGAGTACAGGTAGGGTAGCCAGAGCAGGTGAGTACAGGTAGGGTGGCCAGAGCAGGTGAGTACAGGTGGGGTAGCCAGAGCAGGTGAGTACTGGTAGGGTAGCCAGAGCAAGTGAGTACTGGTAGGGTAGTCAGAGCAGGTGAGTAAAGGTAGGGTAGCCAGAGCATGTGAGTACTGGTAGGGTAGCCAGAGCAGGTGAGTACTGGTAGGGTAGCCAGAGCAGGTGAGTACTGGTACGGTAGATAGAGCAGGTGAGTACGGGTAGTGTAGATAGAGCAGGTGAGTACAGGTAGGGTAGCCAGAGCAGGTGAGTACAGGTAGGGTAGCCAGAGCAGGTGAGTACAGGTAGGGTAGCCTGAGCAGGTGAGTACAGGTAGGGTAGCCAGAGCAGGTGAGTACTGGTAGGGTAGCCAGAGCAGGTGAGTACTGATAGGGTAGCCAGAGCAGGTGAGTACTGGTATGGTACCCAGAGCAGGTGAGTACAGGTAGGGTAGCCAGAGCAGGTGAGTACTGGTAGGGTAGCCAGAGCAGGTGAGTACAGGTAGGGTAGCCAGAGCAGGTGAGTACAGGTAGGGTAGCCAGAGCAGGTGAGTACAGGTAGGGTAGCCAGAGCAGGTGAGTACTGGTAGGGTAGCCAGAGCAGGTGAGTACAGGTAGGGTAGCCAGAGCAGGTGAGTACAGGTAGAGTAGCCAGAGAAGGTGATGGTTACAGCCCTATTCCACCCATTTATGTTAATTCATTAATATATATAAGTACACCCCATGTACTTATGCAAATGAGGCAAATATAAAAACAAATATTTTAACACAAAATATTAAACAAATTCCTGCTACAATAAGAAAATGTATAAATGTGTGCATTCTAAAAAGAACAAAAGTTAAATTTGACAATAAATGTAATAACTGAATTTCCAACAAAATCCCTGAATCATTATTCGTCTGTGATTCAGTCAATATATAATGGATTAAAAAACAAACTGTCCCCCCCCCCTCTTCAAACCAACACGCACGCTCTGACACAAACACCAACATACTTACCACTTCGTTTTCGGATAGAGAGAGAGAAAGAGGTACACACACAGACACGACACACACATACATTTCCCTCCATATTGTGTAGTCCTGGGTTGTATTTATCCTTAAACCATAACAGAGAGATAATGGCTGAGGGGACACTCGTAAAAATAGCCTGCCACAATGTCTGTTTGGATTAACTTCTTTCTCTCTCTCTCCTAAACTCCCTCCTTCCCTTCCTCCTTCCCTTCCTCATGCCCCTTTCAGTCTCTCTCCTCCCTCCTCCCTCCTCCCTCTCCCTTCTCCTCCTCCCTCCTAACCTTCTGTATGCCCCCGCCCCTCTCTCCTCTCTCTCTCTCTCTCTCTCTCTCTCCTCCCTCCTAACCTTCCGTATGCCCCCCCCTCTCTCTCTCTCTCTCTCTCTCTCTCTCTCTCTCTCTCTCCTCCCTCCTCCCTCCTAACCTTCCGTATGCCCCCCTCTCTCCTCCCTCCTCCCTCCTCCCTCCTCCCTCCTCCCTCCATCCTCCTAACCTTCCGTATACCTCTCTCTCTCTCCTCCCTCTCTCTCTCTCTTCCCTCTCTCTCCCTCTCTCTCTCCCTCTCTCTCTCTCTCTCTCTCTCTCTCTCTCTCTCTCTCTCCCCTCTCTCTCTCTCCCCTCTCTCTCTCTCTCCTCTCTCTCTCTCTCTCCTCTCTCTCTCTCCCTCTCTCTCTCCCTCTCTCTCTCCCTCTCTCTCCTCCTCTCTCCCTCCCCTCTCTTCTCTCTCTCTCTCTCTCTCTCTCTCTCTCTCTCTCTCTCTCTCTCTCTCTCTCTCTTACTCTCCCTCTCTCTCTCCCTCTCTCTCTCTTTGTCCCTCATTCTCTCTCTCTCTCTCTCTCTCTCTCTCTCTCTCTCTCTCTCTCTTTGTCCCTAATTCTGTCTCTCTCTCTCTCTCTCTCTCTGTCCTCCCCTCTCTCTCTCTCTTTATTGTCCTTTCTTTGCACTTGTCTCTTGCTCATGTAGGTTTGGTGCAACGGTAAATACGGTCTGATAAAGAAGGATCTCCACTCTAAGAACTGAAGTTTTCATAGAAAACAGTTCCTCCCCTCCTCCTCAGTAAATTATTACTGTCGTATTTGGTTTGGACGCCGGATGATTGTCCTTATCAACAGAAAGAGGACAGGGTATGTTTCTCCTAGCCTCTGTCCTTGCTGGGTTAAAGCAGAGCTTGACTTATTAATGACAATAAAACTAGACGAACGGATATTGTTCCCGAACAGAGCAGGATATTGTCCCTGACCAGAGCAGGATATTGTTCCCGAACAGAGCAGGATATTGTTCCTGAACAGAGCAGGATATTACTTCCGACCAGAGCAGGATATTGTTCCCGAACAGAGCAGGATATTGTCCCTGAACAGAGATGGACATTGTCCCTGACCAAAGCAGGATATTGTCCCTGAACAGAGCAGGATATTGTCCCTGAACAGAGCAAGATATTGTCCGTGAACAGAGCAGGATATTGTTCCTGAACAGAGAAGGATATTGTCCCTGACCAAAGCAGGATATTGTCCCTGAACAGAGAAGGATATTGTCCATGAACAGAGCAGGATATTGTTCCTGAACAGAGCAGGATATTGTCCCGGGACAGAGCAGGATATTGTCCCTGTACAGAGCAGGATATTGTCCCTGAACAGAGCAGTATATTGTCCCTGAACAGAGCAGGATATTGTCCCTGAACAGAGCAGTATATTGTCCCTGAACAGAGCAGGATATTGTCCCTGAACAGAGCAGGATATTGTTCCTGAACAGAGCAGGATATTATTTCAGACCAGAGCAGGATATTGTTCCCGAACAGAGCAGGATATTGTCCCTGAACAGAGATGGATATTGTCCCTGACCAGAGCAGGATATTGTCCCTGAACAGAGCAGGATATTGCTCCGAACAGAGCAGGATATTGTCCCTGAACAGAGATGGATATTGTCCCTGACCAGAGCAGGATATTGTCCCTGAACAGAGCAGGACATTGCTCCGACCAGAGCAGGATATTGTCCCTGGACAGAGCAGGATATTGTCCCTGACCAGAGCAGGATATTGTTTCCAAACAGAGCAGGATATTGTCCCTGACCAGAGCAGGATATTGTCCCTGGACAGAGCAGGATATTGTCCCTGAACAGAGGAGGACAATGTCCCCGACCAGAGCAGGATATTGTCCCTGGACAGAGCAGTATATTGTCCCTGAACAGAGATGGACATTGTCCCTGACCAGAGCAGGATATTGTTCCTGAACAGAGCAGGATATTGTCCCTGACCAGAGCAGGATTTTGTGAGTAGTAAAAAGCTGATATGTTTGTTTTAGGCCAACGTTGATGTTGTATTACAGAGGTCCCTGATGATACAATATATCTGACAGACATTTATTGGTTCACAGTTTAACAACTTCCCGTTGGTTCTGCTTCTTGGGAGTCTTGCTTTCAAATATACTCCTCTTCCTCTCACTCTTTGCCTCTCTCTCTCTCCCTCTATCTTTCTCTCTCTGTCTCTCTCTCCTATCTAACCCTCAATCTCCCTCTATCTCTCTCTCTCCTATCTCTCCCTCTTTCTCTCTTCCTATTTATCCCTCTCTCTCTCTCTCCCCCCC
Organism: Oncorhynchus kisutch; assembly: GCF_002021735.2. NCBI lineage: Eukaryota > Metazoa > Chordata > Actinopteri > Salmoniformes > Salmonidae > Oncorhynchus > Oncorhynchus kisutch. The sequence continues at coordinate 45,008,462 of NC_034194.2, forward strand.
CATCTATCACTCCTTCTCTTCCTCAGCATCTCTCTCTCTCTCCCCCCCTTCTCTCTCTCTCTCCCTTTCTCTCTCAATAGTCCGGGTGGGATTGGGTTACTAATGAGGGCGGCGTTCGATGATGAAGCTTTTTTCCGGGAATCTTTTCTCCCAAATGCCTGCGGCCCTTGGCTGACTCCCCGAGGAGGACATTCATTTAGATACCAGGCTGACTCCCTGAGGAGGACATTCATTTAGATACCAGGGTGACTCCCTGAGGAGGACATTCATTTAGATACCAGGCTGACTCCCCGAGGAGGACATTCATTTAGATACCAGGCTGACTCCCCGAGGAGGACATTCATTTAGATACCAGGGTGACTCCCCGAGGAAGACATTCATTTAGATACCAGGCTAACTCCGTGAGGAAGACATTCATTTAGATACCAGGCTGACTCCCCGAGGAAGACATTCATTTAGATACCAGGCTAACTCCGTGAGGAGGACATTCATTTAGATACCAGGCTGACTCCCCGAGGAGGACATTCATTTAGATACCAGGCTGACTCTCCGAGGAGGACATTCATTTAGATACCAGGCTGACTCCATGAGGAGGACTTTCATTTAGATACCAGATTTTGTAAGTCAGATACTTGTGTGTCTGTGTGTGAGTGTGTGTGAGTGTGTGTGAGTGTGTGTGAGTGTGTGTGAGTGTGTGTGTGGCTGTCTTTCTTGTGTGTGTGTATTGAAATCAAGTTTTTATTTTATTTGCGGACCGAGAGTAGACTTGGTGCCCTCGTACCGCTTGCCCGTTTGGTAGCAGAGAGAACAGTCTATGACTATGGTGGCTGAAGTCTTTGACCATTTTCAGGGCCTTACTCTGCCTTCCTCTGGTATAGAGGTCCTGGATGGCAGGAAGCTAGGCCCCAGTGATGTACTGGGCTGTTTGCACTACCCTCTGTAGTGCCTTGCAGTTGGAGGCCGAGCAGTTGCAATTTCTGTTAGTGATGCAAGCAGTCAGGATGCTCTCGATGGTGCAGCTGTAGAATCTTTTGAGGATCTGAGGACGCATGCCAAATCTTTTCAGTCTCCTGAGGGGGAAAATCATTTGTTTGTGCCCGCGTCTCAACTGTCATGCAGTGTTTTTGGACCATGTTAGTTTGTTGGTGATGTGGACACCAAGGAACTTGAAGCTCTCAACCTGCTCCACTACAGCCCCGTCGATGAGAATGGGGGCGTGCTCAGCCCTCTTTTTCCTGCAGTCCACAATCATCTCCTTTGTCTTGATCACGTTGAGGGAGAGGTTGTTATCCTGGCACCACACTGCCAGGTCTCTGACCTCCTCCCTATAGGCTGTCTCATCATTGTTGGTGATCAGGCACTGTTGTGTCATCGGCAAACTTAATGATGGTGTTGGAGTTGTGCCTGGCCGTGCAGTCATGAGTGAACAGGGAGTACAGGAGGGGGCTGAGCACGCACCCCTGAGGGGCCCCTGTGTTGAGAATCAGTGTTGATGTGAGCCATGACCAGCCTTTCAAAGCCCTTCATGGCTACAGACGTGAGTGCTACGGGTCGACAGTCATTTAGGCAGGTTACCTTAGTGTTCTTGGGCATAGGTACTACGGTGGTCTGCTTAAAACATGTTGGTATTACAGACTCGGACAGGGAGAGGTTAAAAATATAATTAAAAACACTTGCTAGTTGGTCAGCGCATGCTCAGAGTACACGTCCTGGTAATCCGTCTGGCCCTACCGCCTTGTGCATGTTGACCTGTCTAAAGGTCTTACTCACATCGGCTAGGGACAGCGTAATCACACGGTTGTCCGGAACAGGTGGTGCTCTCATGCATGTTTCAATGTTATTTGCCTCGAAGCGAGCATTGAAGTAGTTTAGCTCGTCCTCATCTGGTAGGCTCTTGTCACTGGGCAGCTCTCGGCTGTGCTTCCCTTTGTAGTCTGTAATGGTTTGCAGGCCCTGCCACATCCGACGAGCGTCAAAGCCGGTGTAGTAAGACTCGATCTTAATCCTGTATTGACGCTTTGCCTGTTTGATGGTTCTTCCGAGGGCATAGCGAGATTTCTCATAAGCTTCTGGGTTAGAGTCCCGCTTCTTGAAAGCGTCAGCTCTAGCCTTTAGCTCAGTGTGGACGTTGCCTGTAATCCATGTCTTCTGGTTGGGGTATGTACATACGGTCACTGTGGGGATGATGTCCTCGGTGGACTTGTTGATAAAGCCAGTGACTGATGTGGTGTGCTCCCTGCTGCAAGGAGTTCCGCCTCTGGGTGAGCATTTTCTTATTTGCTTATGGCAGAACACAGCTCATTCAATGCTATCATGGTGCCAGCCTCTGACTGAATATAGATGAAAACTCTCTGGGTTGGTAATGTAGTCTGCAGCTTATCATGAGAAACTCTACCTCGGGCGAGCAATGGCTAGAGACTTCCTTAGATATTGTGCACCAGCTGCTGTTTACAAAAAATACATAGACCGCAGCCCCTTGTCTTACCAGACGCCGCTGTTCTATCCTGGCGGTACATCGTATAACCAGCCAGCTGTATGTTGATATTGTCTTCGTTCAGTCACGACTCCGTGAACCATAAAATGTTACAGTTTTTAATCCCGTTGTTAATCCCATTGGTAGTTTCATTTTCCCAATAACTTGTCCATTTTATTGTCCAAAGCTTGCATGTCAGCTAGCAGAATTGAGGGGAGTGGTTTATTCGATCGCCTCCTATGCCCTCCTGTCTCTCTTTCTCCGCCTCTTCCTCACGCAGATCACGGGACTCGGGGTTTGTTCCCGAGGGAGCTGTTTATCCTCCGCCTCGGGTTCATCAGAGTCGTGAAAGAAGAAAAAGGATTCTGCTAATTCGTGGTGAGTAATCTCAGTCCCGATGTCTAGAAGTTATTTTCGGTCATAAGAGATGGTCGCGGCAACATTATGTACAAAGAATAGTTTTTTTTCTGCAAAAATATCCTGTTGTAAAACACCAAATAATGCAGAGCAGAATTAGGCCGATAACCGCTAGTTTTTTTTTAAGTTACAAAGGCCTCCCGGGTGGCGCAGTGGTTAAGGGTGCTGTACTGTGTAACCTTCTTCGGCGCCATTTGAATTCACCTGTGAAAGAGACGTCATTTGACATCATTATTTCTGATCCTTGTGGAACCCCAGCAGTTGTACATACAGTTGAAGTCGCAAGTTTACACTTAAATTGGAGCCATTAAAACTCGTTTTTTCAACCACTCCACAAATGTCTTGTTAACCAACTATAGGTTTTTCAAGTCGGTGCATGACACAAGTAATTTTTCTAACAATTGTTTACAGACAAATTATTTCACTTATAATTCACTGTATCACAATTACAGTGGGTCAGAAGTTTACATACACTAAGTTGACTGTGCCTTTAAACAGCTTGGAAAATTCCAGAAAATGATGTCATGGCTTTAGAAGCTTCTGATAGGCTAATTGACATCATTTGATTCAATAGGACGTGTAACCGTGGATGTATTTCAAGGCTTACCTTCAAACTCAGTGCCTCTTTGCTTGACATCATGGGAAAATCAAAAGAAATCAGCCAAAACCTCAGGGGGAAAACATTTTAGACTTCCACAAGTCTGGTTCATCCTTGGGAGCAATTTCCAAACGCCTGAAGGTACCACGTTCATCTGAACAAACAATAGGACGCAAGTATAAACACCATGGGATCACACAGCCGTCATACCGCTCAGGAAGGAGACGCGTTCTGTCTCCTAGAGGTGAACTTACTTTGGTGCGAAAAGTGAGAAACAATCCCAGAAGAACAGCGAAGGAAGGACCTTTTAAAAAAAATATTATTTCACCTTTATTTAACCAGGTAAGCTAGTTGAGAACAAGTTCTCATTTACAACTGCGACCTGGCCAAGATAAAGCTAAATTAAGCCTTGTGAAGATGCTCGAGGAAACAGGTACAAAAGTATCTATATCCACAGTAAAACAAGTCCTATATCGACAACCTGAAAGGCAGCTCAGCAAGGAAGAAGCCACTGCTCCAAAACCGCCATAAAAAAGCCAGACTACGATTTGCAACTGCACATGGGGACAAATATTGTACTTTTGGAGAAATGTCCTCTGGTCTGATGAAACAAAAATAGAACTGTTTGGCCAAAATGACCATCTTTATGTTTGGAGGATAAAGGGGGAGGCTAGCATGCCAAAGAACATCATCCCAACCGTGAAGCACGGGGGTGTTAGCATCATGTTGTGGGGGTGCTTTGCTGCAGGAGGGACTGGTGCACTTCATAAAATAGATGGCATCATGAGGGAGGAAAATTATGTGGATATATTGAAGCAACATCTCAAGACATCAGTCAGGAAGTTAAAGCTTGGTCTCAAATGGGTCTTCCAAATGGACAATGACCCCAAGCATACTTCCAATGTTGTGGCAAAATGGCTTAAGGACAACAAAGTCAAGGTATTGGAGTGGCCATCACAAAGCCCTGACCTCAATCTTATGGAACATTTGTGGGCAGAACTGAAAAAGTGTGTGTGAGCAAGGAGGCCTACAAATATACCAGCTTTGTCTGGAGCAATGGGCTAAAATTCACCCAACTTATTGTGGGAAGCTTGTGGAAGGCTACCTGAAACGTTTGAAGCAAGTGAAACAATTTAAAGGCAATGCTACCAAATACTAATTGAGTGTATGCAAACTTCTGACCCACTGGCAATGTGATGAAAGACATAAAACCTTAAATCATTCTCTCTACTATTATTGACTTTTCACATTTGTTCAAATAAAGTGGTGATCCTAACTGACCTAAGATAGGGGATTTTTACTAGGATTAAATGTCAGGAATTGTGAAACTGAGTTTAAATATGTTTTGGCTAAGTTGTATTTAAACTTCCAACTTCAACTGTACATGTATCAAGCCTTTCAGTGTAGAAGTGCTGATCTATGATCAGTTCCCCTCTCCATGTAATCTGATACATTGTGATCTAAAATGTAAAACTGATCTTAGACCAGCACTCCTACTCTGAGATGCTGGGATATCGAATGGCTATTGGTGAACGTGGTAAATGCTTCCTTCATCTAGCTAGCAGAATGAGCTATCTAATACTAGGGATGTCTGTCTCTGTGATTTCTAGTGTTCGTATCCAGGCGGTTGTCATGCACCTGTAATCCACTTCCTGTCAGCCAGACAGCCGGGCCCAGCCACCCAGACCCAGCCACAGCGCTCCGGTCCAGTGGGTCCCCATGGAGCCCAGTAATGACGTAGCGTTGGATATCATTATCACCAATGTGGTGGCTGTATTCAGGACACGCTGCCACCTCAACCTGCGCACCATCGCTCTGGAGGGGGTCAACGTAATCTATAAACCTGAATATGGGGTAAGGACAGACGCACAATGGGTGGACTGGCGGCCATTTTGAGTGTACACATAACCTGTATTATTTTACTTAGCTCTTAAGACTACAGGATTCTAATATCCCATAACTCTTTGCAGCAATGGAACCAGCTTTGCTTGTTAGCAACCTCAGATTTTTTTTTTTGTAGACCTCCACATGTCTGGTTTATCCTTGGGAGCAATTTCCAAACACCTGAAGGTACCACATTCAGCCGTACAAACAATGTTACGCAAGTATAAACACCATGGGACCACGCAGCTGTCAACCACTCAGGAAGGAGATGTGTTCTGTCTCCTAGACATGAACCTGCTTTGTGTGCGAAAAGTGCAAATCAATCACAGAACAACAGAAAAGGACCTTGTGAAGATGCTGGAGGAAGTATCTATATCCACAGTAAAATGAGTCCTATATCGACATAACCTGAAAGGCCGCTCAGCAAGGAAGAATCCACTGCTCCAAAACCGTCATAAAAAAGCCAGACTACGGTTTGCAACTACACATGGGGACAAAGATCATACTTTTTGGTCTCAAATGGGTCTTTCAAATGATCAATGACCCCAAGCATACTTCCAAAGTTGTGGCAAAATGGCTAAAGGACAACAAAGTCAAGGTATTGGAGTGGCCATCACAAAGCCCTGACCTCAATCCTATAGAAAAATTGTGTGCAGAACTGAAAAGGCGTGTGCGAGCAAGGAGGCCTACAAACCTGACTCAGTTACATCAGCTCTGTCAGGAGGAATGGGCCAAAATTCACCCAACGTATTGTGGGAAGCTTGTGGAAGGCTACCCAAAACGCTTGACCCAAGTTAAACATTTTAAAGGCAATGCTACCAAATACTAATTGAGTGTATGTAAACTTCTGACCCACTGGGAATGTGATGAAAGAAATAAAAGCTGAAATAAATAATAAACTTCTGACTTCTGTATTTGTTCCAACCAGCACTAACCAGCACTAACCAGCACTAACCAGCACTAACCAGCACTAACCAGCACTAACCAGCACTAACCAGCACTAACCAGCACTAACCAGGCAACACTAGGAAAGATGCCCAATATCAACAACCCTTCCCCCTATCTCTCCTCACCATCCCTCCCTCCCTCTCTCCCTCCATACCACCCCAAAACATCCTTCTATGTCAAGTACCCCCACCCCAACCCTAAACCCATGACAACCTCCAACTCACTCACACACACAAACACTCACACACACACACACACACACACACACACACACACACACACACACACACACACACACACACACACACACACACACACACACACACACACACACACACACACACACACACACACACACACACACTCTCTCTCTCTCTCTCACTCACACACACACACACACACACACACACACACACACACACACACACACACACACACACACTTGGTATCTCAGAGGGTAACCAGGCATGTAATTGGAGTGAGATCTGATAACCTCCTCCCTCCCTCTCTCTCTGCCATGCTCCCTCCTCATCTCTCTATGCACGTTTCCTCCCTGTCTTTCTCTCCCATCACTGTTTAGTGTTTTTATTTATTTATTTATCCTTTATTTAACTAGGCAAGTCAGTTAAGAACAAATTCTTATTTTCAATGACGGCCTACTGGGGAACAGTGGGTTAACTGCCTGCTCAGGGGCAGAACGACAGATTTGTACCTTGTCAGCTCGGGGATTTGAACTTGCAACCTTCCGGTTACAACGCTCTAACCACTAGGCTACCCTGCCGTCCCATTGCCCCATTGACATCCTGAGTTCTAAATATAATAGATGAAAGTGTGAGAGCATGTGTCTGTCTTTCTGTCTGTCGTCTGGCTGTCTGGCTGGCTGTCTGTCTGATGTCATTGCACCCAGCTCCACTCCTCCACTCCTCTTAAGCAGTTTGTTTGTGTGAGCTGGGAGCTGGGCTGAGGAGCTATGGAACTGCTATAATGTGTGGTGGGAGAGAGAGAGAGAGAGAGAGAGAGATACAGAGATACAGAGAGAGAGACAGAGAGAGAGAGACAGAGAGAGAGAGAGATACATTTCCTCAATGAAAACAGTGTACTGAGCAAATGTCAAATTGGCTTTTTACCAAATTACCGTACAACAGACCATCTATTCACCCTGCACACCCTAATTGACAATCAAACAAACCAAAACAAAGGCAAAGTCTTCTCATGCTTTGTTGATTTCAAAAAAGCCTTCGACTCAATCTGCTATACAAACTGATGGAAAGTGGTGTTGGGGGTAAAACATACGACATTATAAAATCCATGTACACAAACAACAAGTGTGCGGTTAAAATTGGCAAAAAACACACACATTTCTTCACACAGGGTCGTGGGGTTAGACAGGGATGCAGCTTAAGCCCCACCCTCTTCAACATATATATCAACGAATTGGCGAGGGCACTAGAAAAGTCTGCAGCACCCGGCCTCCCCCTGCTAGAATCCGAAGTCAAATGTCTGCTGTTTGCTGATGATCTGGTGCTTCTGTCACCAACCAAGGAGGGCCTACAGCAGCACCTAGATCTTATGCACAGATTCTGTCAGACCTGGGCCCTGACAGTAAATCTCAGTAAGACCAAAATAATGGTGTTCCAAAAAAGGTCCAGTCACCAGGACCACAAATACAAATTCCATCTAGACACTGTTGCCCTAGAGCACACAAAAACTATACATACCTTGGCCTAAACATCAGCACCACAGGTAACTTCCACAAAGCTGTGAACGATCTGAGAGACAAGGCAAGAAGGGCATTCTATGCCATCAAAAGAAACATACATTTCAACATACCAACTAGGATCTGGCTAAAAATACTTGAATCAGTCATAGAGCCCATTGCCCTTTATGGTTGTGAGGTCTGGGGTCCGCTCACCAACCAAGACTTCACAAAATGGGACAAACACCAAATTGAGACTCTGCACGCAGAATTCTGCAAAAATATCCTCCGTGTACAACGTAGAACACCAAATAATGCATGCAGAGCAGAATTAGGCCGATACCCACTAATTATCAAAATCCAGAAAAGAGCTGTTAAATTCTACAACCACCTAAAAGGAAGCGATTCACAAACCTTCCATAACAAAGCCATCACCTACAGAGAGATGAACCTGGAGAAGAGTCCCCTAAGCAAGCTGGTCCTGGGGCTCTGTTCACAAACACAAACACACACTACAGAGCCCCAGGACAGCAGCACAATTAGACCCAACCAAATCATGAGAAAACAAAAAGATAACTACTTAACACATTGGAAAGAATTAACAAAAAAACAGAGCAAACTAGAATGCTATTTGGCCCTACACAGAGAGTACACAGCGGCACAATACCTGACCACTGTGACTGACCCAAAATTAAGGAAAGCCTTGACTATGTACAGACTCAGTGAGCATAGCCTTGCTATTGAGAAAGGCCGCCGTAGGCAGACTTGGCTCTCAAGAGAAGACAGGCTATGTGCTCACTGCCCACAAAATGAGGTGGAAACTGAGCTGCACTTCCTAACCTCCTGCCCAATGTATGACCATATTAGAGAGACATATTTCCCTCAGATTACACAGATCCACAAAGAATTCGAAAACAAATCCAATTTTGAAAAACTCCCATATCTACTGGGTGAAATTCCACAGTGTGCCATCACAGCAGCAAGATTTGTGACCTGTTGCCACGAGAAAAGGGCAACCAGTGAAGAACAAACACCATTGTAAATACAACCCATATTTATGCTTATTTATTTTATCTTGTGTCCTTTAGCCATTTGTACATTGTTAGAACACTGTATATATATATAATATGACATTTGTAATGTCTTTACTGTTTTGAAACTTCTGTATGTGTAATGTTTACTGTTCATTTTTGTTGTTTTTCACTTTATATATTCACTTTATATATTATCTACCTCACTTGCTTTGGCAATGTTAACACATGTTTCCCATGCCAATAAAGCCCTTGAATTGAATTGAGAGAGACAGAGAGAGAGACACAGAGAGAGACAGAGAGAGAGAGAGAGAGAGAGACTTTAAATACTTTAACTATTTGTGCATTTGAAATGTCTTTATTCTTTGGAACTTTTGTGTGTTTATTGTAAAAGAAAATGTATTTATTGTTTATTTCACTTTTGCTTATTATGTATTTCATTTGTAAACATATGTTTCCCATGCCAATAAAGCCCTTAAATTGAATAGAGAGAGGGCGAGAGAGCGAGCGAGAGAGAGAGAGAGAGAGAGAGCGAGAGAGTGAGAGAGAGAGAGAGAGAGAGAGCGAGAGAGAGAGAGAGAGAGCGAGAGAGTGAGAGAGAGCGCGAGAGAGAGAGAGAGAGAGAGAGAGAGAGAGAGAGAGAGAGAGAGAGAGAGAGAGAGAGAGAGAGAGAGAGAGTGAGAGAGAGCGTGAGAGAGAGAGAGAGAGAGAGAGAGAGAGAGAGAGAGAGAGAGAGAGAGAGAGAGAGAGAGAGTGAGAGAGAGAGAGCGCGAGAGAGCGAGCGAGAGAGAGAGAGAGAGAGAGCGAGAGAGTGAGAGAGAGCGCGAGAGAGAGAGAGAGAGAGAGAGAGAGAGAGAGGAGAGAGAGAGAGAGAGAGAGAGAGAGACTGGGAAAATACTGCACAAACAAGAACACGAATTGTTATCCAGAGATGCATGGCTTAACCACTTCTCTTTTTGGCCCTAAAACAAAGAAGAGACTACAAAAACATATAAATGATGAAATACAAATCTTAGAACCGACTATTAAAGACTACCTGAACCCACTGGATTCTCCAATTACATTAAATGAACTACAGGATAAAATACAAACCCTCCAACCAAAAAAGGCCTGTGGTGTTGATGGTATCCTCAATGAAATGATCAAATATACAGACCACAAATTCCAATTGGCTATACTTAAACTCTTTAACATCATCCTCAGCTCTGGCATCTTCCCCAATATGTGGAACCAAGGACTGATCAGCCCAATCCACAAAAGTGGAGACAATTTTACCCCAATAACTACCGTGGGATATGCGTCAACAGCAACCTTGGGAAAATCCTTTGCATTATCATTAACAGCAGACTCGTCCATCTCCTCTGAAAACAATGTACTGAGCAAATGTCAAACTGGCTTTTTACCAAATTACCATGTATTTATCCTGCACACCCTAATTGACAAAAAAAAGGCTAAGTCTTCTCATGCTTTGTTGATTTCAAAAAAAGCTTTTGACTCAATATGTCATGAGGGTCTGCTATACAAACTGATGGAAAGTGGTGTTGGGGGAAAAACATACAACATTATAAAATCCATGTACACAAACAACAAGTGTGCGGTTAAAATTGGCAAAAAACACACACATTTCTTTCCACAGGGCCATGGGGTGAGACAGGGATGCAGCTTAAGCCCCACCTTCTTCAACATATATATCAACGAATTGGCGCGGGCACTAGAAAAGTCTGCAGCACCCGACCTCACCCTACTAGAATCCGAAGTAATATGTCTGCTGATGATCTGGTGTGTCTGTCCCTAACCAATGAGGCACCACACTGCCAGGTTTCTGACCTCCTCCCTATAGGCTGTCTCATCGTTGTTGGTGATCAGGCACTGTTGTGTCATCGGCAAACTTAATGATGGTGTTGGAGTCGTGCTTGGCCATGCGGTCATGGGTGAACAGGGAGTACAGGAGGGGACTGAGCACGCACCACTGAGGGGTTGCGTGTTGAGGATCAGCATGGCAGATGTGTTTTTACCTACCCTTACCACCTGGGGGCGGCCCGTCAGGAAGTCCAGGATCCAGTTGCAGAGGGAGGTGTTTAGTCCCATGGTCCTTAGCTTAGTGATGAGCTTCGAGGGCACTATGGTGTTGAACGCTGAGCTGTTGTCAATGAACAGCATTCTCACATAAGTGTTCCTTTTGTCCAGGTGGGAAAGGGCAGAGTGGAGTGCAATAGAGATTGCATCATATCTGGATCTGTTGGGGCGGTATGCAAATTGGAGTGGGTCTAGGGTTTCTGTGAATATGGCGTTGATGTGAGCCATGACCAGCCTTTCAAAGCACTTCATGGCTAAAGACGTGAGTGCTACGGGTCGGTAGTCATTTAGGCAGGTTACCTTAGTGTACATGGGCACAGGGACTATGGTGGTCTGCTTGAAGCATGTTGGTATTACAGACTCGTACAGGGACAGGTTAAAAAATGTCAGTGAAGAGACTTGGCAGTTGGTCAGCTCATGCTCGGAGTACACCTCCTGGTAATCTGTCTGGCCCTGTGACCTTGTGAATGTTGACCTGTTTAAAGGTCTTACTCACATCGGCTGCGGAGAGCGTGATCACACGGTCATCCAGAACAGCTGATGTTCTCAAGCAGGCCCTGGACAGCAACACAAAAAAACTAAAAGATAATTACTTGACACATTTGAAAAACTTAACAAAAAAACAGAGCAAACTAGAATGTTATTTGTCCCGAAACAGAGAGTACACAGTGGCAGAATACCTGACCACTGTGACTGACCCTAAACAGAGAGTACACAGTGGCAGAATACCTGACCACTGTGACTGACCCGAAACAGAGAGTACACAGTGGCAGAATACCTGACCACTGTGACTGACCCTAAACAGAGAGTACACAGTGGCAGAATACCTGACCACTGTGACTGACCCTAAACAGAGAGTACACAGTGGCAGAATACCTGACCACTGTGACTGACCCAGACTTAAGGAAAGCTTTGACTATGTACAGACTCAGTGAGCATAGCCTTGCTATTGAGAAAGGCCGACGTAGGCAGACCTGGCTCTCAAGAGAAGACAGGCTATGTGCTCACTGCCCACAAAATGAGGTGGAAACTGAGCTGCACTTCCTAACCTCCTGCCAAATGTATGACCATTATTAGAGATACATTTTACCCTCAGATTACACAGACCCACAAAGAATTTGAAAACAAACTCAATTTTGATAAACTCCCGAATCTGTTGGGTGAAATACCACAGTGTTGCATCACAGCAGCAAGATGTGTGACCTGTTGCCAAAAGAACAGGTCAACCAGTGAAGAACAAACACCATTGTAAATACAACCCATAATTATGTTTATTTATTTTCCATTTTGTACTTATAACATTATAACATTTGAGACGTTTTTATTCTTTTTGAACTTCTGTGAATGTAATGTTTACTATACTTTTTTTTAATGGTTTATTTCACTTTTGTTTATTATCTATTTCACTTGCTTTGGCAATGTTAACATATACTTCCTATGCCAATAAAGTCCTTAAATTGAAATTGAATTGAATTGAGAAAGGGGGGGACAGAGAGTGAGAGAGAGAGAGAGAGAGAGAGAGAGATTCCACTCCGCGTTGCTTACAGCACGTCCTCCTCTATCCAAACACTGGCTGAGGCCTCAGAACATGGCTGCAGACGCCGAGATAATCCAGTGGAAATGTCCCATCAATCTACTGCACCATGCAGAGATAATCAACTACATTCAGAGGGGCATCAGAGGTGCATCTCAACAGTCTAACGTAGTGATAATCAACTACATTCAGAGGGGCATCTCAACAGTCTAACGTAGAGATAATCAACTACATTCAGAGGGGCATCACAACAGTCTAACGCAGGGATAATCAACTAGATTCAGAGGGGCATCTCAACAATCTAACGTAGAGATAATCAACTACATTCAGATGGGCATCTCAACAGTCTAACGTAGAGATAATCAACTACATTCAGAGGGGCATCTCAACAGTCTAACGTAGAGATAATCAACTACATTCAGAGGCGCATCTCAACAGTCTAACGCAGAGATAATCAACTACATTCAGAGGGGCATCTCAACAGTCTAACGTAGAGATAATCAACTACATTCAGAGGGGCATCTCAACAGTCTAAAGTAGAGATAATCAATTACATTCAGCCGAAGGGGCCGGAATATACTAACAAATATTCTGAAGACTGCAAATTGACCGCAAGAAGCTGTCCCGTTCTGGTTCTGTTTAACCAGTTTCTTCTAGTTCTGTTGGACTAGGTTCTTATAGTTCTGTTGGACTAGGTTCTTCTGGTTCTGTTGGACCAGGTCTCTTCTGGCTCTGTTGAACCAGGTCCCTTCTGGTTCTGTTGGACCAGGTCCCTTCTGGTTGGAGCAGGTTCTTCTGGTTCTGTTGGACCAGGTTGTTCTGGTTGGATCCGGTTCTACTGGTTTTGTTGGACTAGGTTATTATTTTTCTGTTGGACTAGTTTCTTCTAGTTCTGTTGGACTAGGTTATTCTGGTTCTGTTGGACCAGGTCCCTTCTGGTTATGTTGGCCTGGTCCCTTCTGGTTCTGTTGGACCAGGTCCCTTCTGGTTCTGTTGGACCAGGCTCTTTGGTTCTGTTGGACCAGGCTCTTTTGTTCTGTTGGACTAGGCTTGTGTGTGTGTGTGTGATCATTCTCATCCAGTCTAAACACAGAGCAGAATGAAGCCTATTCCACTGGCAACCCAGGTGTGTTCATGTTACAGCTCTAAATCTGTCCAACAGAGTGTGTGTCTGTGTTAGAATGTCTCACTTAGTTTCCATGGCCTCCAACTCACCCCTGAATGGCTGTGTTTCAACAGTGATATGTGTCCCCTCCATCACGCCCCTGTCACTGAGCATGCACGTATTTAGGCTCGTCGCCATAAGCATGCCTGTGCCTGTGAGAGTGCCCGTATCTGTGGGTTAGGGTTAGGACTGGGGCTGGGGTATAGAGGACTGGGATATAGAGGGATGGGGTATAGAGGACTGGGGTATAGAGGACTGGGGTATAGAGTGATGGGGTATAGAGGACTGGGGTATAGAGGGATGGGGTATAGAGGACTGGGGTATAGAGGGCTGGGATATAGAGGACTGGGGTATAGAGGACTGGGGTATAGAGGGATGGGGTATAGAGGACTGGGGTATAGAGGGCTGGGATATAGAGGACTGGGGTATAGAGGGATGGGGTATAGAGGACTGGGGTATAGAGGGCTGGGATATAGAGGACTGAGGTATAGAGGGATGGGGTATAGAGGACTGGGGTATAGAGGACTGGGGTATAGAGGACTGGGGTATAGAGCGATGGGGTATAGAGGACTGGCGTATAGAGGACTAGGGTATAGAGGACTGGGGTATAGAGGGATGGGGTATAGAGGACTGGGGTATAGAGGACTGGGGCTGGGGTATAGAAGACTGGGGTATAGAGGCCTGGGGCTGGGGTATAGAGGCCTGGGGATGAGGTATAGAGGACTGGGGTATAGAGGACTGGGGTATAGAGGACTGGGGTATAGAGGGCTGGGGTATAGGGTTGGGGTATAGGATATAGGGTTGGGGTATAGGGCTGGGGTATAGGGTATAGGGCTGGGATATAGGGCTGGGGTAAAGGGCTGGGGTATAGGGCTGGGGTATAGGGTATAGTGCTGGGATATAGGGCTCGGGTATAGGGCTGGGATATAGGGCTGGGGTATAGGGCTGGGGTATAGGGCTGGGGTATAGGGCTGGGGTATAGGGTATAGGGCTGGGGTATAGGGCTGGGGTATAGGGCTGGGGTATAGGGCTGTGGTATAGGGCTGGGGTATAGGGCTGGGGTATAGGGCTGGGGTGTAGGGCATAGGGCTGGGGTATAGGGCTGTGGTATAGGGCTGGGGTATAGGTCTGGGGTGTAGGGCTGGGGTATAGGGCTGGGGTATAGGGCTGGGGTATAGGGCTGGGGTGTAGGGCTGGGATATAGGGTATAGGGCTGGGGTATAGGGCTGGGGTATAGGGCTGGGGTATAGGGCAGTGGTATAGGGCTGTGGTATAGGGCTGGGGTATAGGGCTGGGATATAGGGTATAGGGTTGGGGTATAGGGCTGGGGTATAGGGCTGGGGTATAGGGCTGGGGCTTAGGGCTGGGATATAGGGTATAGGGCTGGGATATAGGGTATAGGGCTGGGGTATAGGGCTGGGGTATAGGGCTGGGATGTAGGGCTGGGATATAGGGTATAGGGATGGGGTATAGGGATGGGGTATAGGGCTGGGGTATAGGGTATAGGGCTGGGGTATAGGGCTGGGGTATAGGGCTGTAGTATAGGGCTGGAATATAGGGCTGGGGTATAGGGCTGTGGTATAGGGCTGGAATATAGGGCTGGGGTATAGGGCTGGGGTATAGGGCTGGGGTATAGGGCTGGGGTATAGGGTATAGGGCTGGGGTATAGGGCTGGGGTATAGGGCTGGGGTATAGGGTATAGGGCTGGGGTATAGGGCTGGGGTATAGGGTTGGGGTATAGGGCTGGGGTATAGGGTATAGGGCTGGGGTATAGGGTATAGGGCTGAGGTATAGGGCTGTGGCTTAGTGGAGCCGGAAAGGGATTGATGTAAACAGGGCTGGTGTTTCCCATGTCTCTGTTTATAGTGGGAGCCCCCAGAGCAGAGCAGGCAATGTGTGTGTGTGTGTGTGTGCTGCCAGATCACTGGTCCCCTCCAACCCTTCACTGTTCCTCGTCCTGCTCCCTGTCCCTGACGAGACGTTCACACACTATCCGTATCTGTCCTCTTCAAACACACACACACACACACACACACACACACACACACACACACACACACACACACACACACACACACACACACACACACACACACACCATGTACACAATTTGTAAACCAAGCAGAGGCTGCAGGTATGCACCCAGAATAGAACTACTGTCTCTCTCTCTGTCTCTCTCTCTCTCTCTCTCTCTCTCTCTCTCTTTTTCTTCGTCTTCCTCCCTCTCTTCTTCTCTCACTCCATCGTCCTCCCTCTCTCTTTCTCTTCTTGAACCTAAATAATTTCAACACTAAATATGTGCTGGACTACAGAGCCAAAACAACTAGAAGAAACTACTCCTAGAGGTACTATACTACCTCTAGTATTGCAGATACAGGTAAACATACTATATACAGGGTCAGTACCATATTAACCATGTACAGGGATACTGGAGTGATGGAGGTAGATATGTAGAGGGGTAAACATACTATATACAGGGTCAGTACCATATTAACCATGTACAGGGATACTGGAGTGATGGAGGTAGATATGTAGAGGGGTAAACATACTATATACAGGGTCAGTACCATATTAACCATGTACAGGGATACTGGAGTGATGGAGGTAGATATGTAGAGGTGTAAGGTGACTATATACAGGGTCAGTTCCAGTACCATATTAACAATGTACAGGGATACTGGAGTGATGGAGGTAGATATGTAGAGGGGTAAACATACTATATACAGGGTCAGTACCATATTAACCATGTACAGGGATACTGGAGTGATGGAGGTAGATATGTAGAGGGGTAAACATACTATATACAGGGTCAGTACCATATTAACCATGTACAGGGATACTGGAGTGATGGAGGTAGATATGTAGAGGGGTAAACATACTATATACAGGGTCAGTACCATATTAACCATGTACAGGGATACTGGAGTGATGGAGGTAGATATGTAGAGGGGTAAGGTGACTATATACAGGGTCAGTACCATATTAACAATGTACAGGGATACTGGAGTGATGGAGGTAGATATGTAGAGGTGTAAGGTGACTATATACAGGGTCAGTACCATATTAACCATGTACAGGGATACTGGAGTGATGGAGGTAGATATGTAGAGGGGTAAACATACTATATACAGGGTCAGTACCATATTAACCATGTACAGGGATACTGGAGTGATGGAGGTAGATATGTAGAGGGGTAAGGTGACTATATACAGGGTCAGTACCATATTAACCATGTACAGGGATACTGGAGTGATGGAGGTAGATATGTAGAGGGGTAAACATACTATATACAGGGTCAGTACCATATTAACCATGTACAGGGATACTGGAGTGATGGAGGTAGATATGTAGAGGGGTAAACATACTATATACAGGGTCAGTACCATATTAACCATGTACAGGGATACTGGAGTGATGGAGGTAGATATGTAGAGGGGTAAACATACTATATACAGGGTCAGTACCATATTAACCATGTACAGGGATACTGGAGTGATGGAGGTAGATATGTAGAGGGGTAAACATACTATATACAGGGTCAGTACCATATTAACCATGTACAGGGATACTGGAGTGATGGAGGTAGATATGTAGAGGGGTAAACATACTATATACAGGGTCAGTACCATATTAACAATGTACAGGGATACTGGAGTGATGGAGGTAGATATGTAGAGGGGTAAACATACTATATACAGGGTCAGTACCATATTAACCATGTACAGGGATACTGGAGTGATGGAGGTAGATATGTAGAGGGGTAAACATACTATATACAGGGTCAGTACCATATTAACAATGTACAGGGATACTGGAGTGATGGAGGTAGATATGTAGAGGTGTAAGGTGACTATATACAGGGTCAGTACCATATTAACAATGTACAGGGATACTGGAGTGATGGAGGTAGATATGTAGAGGGGTAAACATACTATATACAGGGTCAGTACCATATTAACCATGTACAGGGATACTGGAGTGATGGAGGTAGATATGTAGAGGGGTAAACATACTATATACAGGGTCAGTACCATATTAACCATGTACAGGGATACTGGAGTGATGGAGGTAGATATGTAGAGGGGTAAACATACTATATACAGGGTCAGTACCATATTAACCATGTACAGGGATACTGGAGTGATGGAGGTAGATATGTAGAGGTGTAAGGTGACTATATACAGGGTCAGTTCCTGTACCATATTAACAATGTACAGGGATACTGGAGTGATGGAGGTAGATATGTAGAGGGGTAAACATACTATATACAGGGTCAGTACCATATTAACCATGTACAGGGATACTGGAGTGATGGAGGTAGATATGTAGAGGGGTAAACATACTATATACAGGGTCAGTACCATATTAACCATGTACAGGGATACTGGAGTGATGGAGGTAGATATGTAGAGGGGTAAACATACTATATACAGGGTCAGTACCATATTAACCATGTACAGGGATACTGGAGTGATGGAGGTAGATATGTAGAGGGGTAAACATACTATATACAGGGTCAGTACCATATTAACCATGTACAGGGATACTGGAGTGATGGAGGTAGATATGTAGAGGGGTAAACATACTATATACAGGGTCAGTACCATATTAACCATGTACAGGGATACTGGAGTGATGGAGGTAGATATGTAGAGGGGTAAACATACTATATACAGGGGCAGTACCATATTAACCATGTACAGGGATACTGGAGTGATGGAGGTAGATATGTAGAGGGGTAAGGTGACTATATACAGGGTCAGTACCATATTAACCATGTACAGGGATACTGGAGTGATGGAGGTAGATATGTAGAGGGGTAAACATACTATATACAGGGTCAGTACCATATTAACAATGTACAGGGATACTGGAGTGATGGAGGTAGATATGTAGAGGGGTAAGGTGACTATATACAGGGTCAGTACCATATTAACAATGTACAGGGATACTGGAGTGATGGAGGTAGATATGTAGAGGGGTAAACATACTATATACAGGGTCAGTACCATATTAACAATGTACAGGGATACTGGAGTGATGGAGGTAGATATGTAGAGGGGTAAACATACTATATACAGGGTCAGTACCATATTAACCATGTACAGGGATACTGGAGTGATGGAGGTAGATATGTAGAGGGGTAAACATACTATATACAGGGTCAGTACCATATTAACCATGTACAGGGATACTGGAGTGATGGAGGTAGATATGTAGAGGGGTAAACATACTATATACAGGGTCAGTACCATATTAACCATGTACAGGGATACTGGAGTGATGGAGGTAGATATGTAGAGGTGTAAGGTGACTATATACAGGGTCAGTTCCTGTACCATATTAACAATGTACAGGGATACTGGAGTGATGGAGGTAGATATGTAGAGGTGTAAGGTGACTATATACAGGGTCAGTTCCATATTAACAATGTACAGGGATACTGGAGTGATGGAGGTAGATATGTAGAGGGGTAAGGTGACTATATACAGGGTCAGTACCATATTAACAATGTACAGGGATACTGGAGTGATGGAGGTAGATATGTAGAGGGGTAAACATACTATATACAGGGTCAGTACCATATTAACAATGTACAGGGATACTGGAGTGATGGAGGTAGATATGTAGAGGGGTAAGGTGACTATATACAGGGTCAGTACCATATTAACAATGTACAGGGATACTGGAGTGATGGAGGTAGATATGTAGAGGTGTAAGGTGACTATATACAGGGTCAGTACCATATTAACAATGTACAGGGATACTGGAGTGATGGAGGTAGATATGTAGAGGGGTAAACATACTATATACAGGGTCAGTACCATATTAACCATGTACAGGGATACTGGAGTGATGGAGGTAGATATGTAGAGGTGTAAGGTGACTATATACAGGGTCAGTTCCTGTACCATATTAACAATGTACAGGGATACTGGAGTGATGGAGGTAGATATGTAGAGGTGTAAGGTGACTATATACAGGGTCAGTTCCATATTAACAATGTACAGGGATACTGGAGTGATGGAGGTAGATATGTAGAGGTGTAAGGTGACTATATACAGGGTCAGTACCATATTAACAATGTACAGGGATACTGGAGTGATAGAGGCAGATACAGTGAGCTCCAACAGTATTGGGACACTGACACATTTTTGTTGTTGTTGTTTCTGTGCTCCAGCACTTTGGATTTAAAATGATACAATAACTATCAGGTTAAAGTGCAGACTGTCAGCTTTAATTTAACGGGTGAACTTTCTATATTTTTGTTTTATCATATTTTTGTTTGTTTTACTCTCTAAGAGCTTTACACACCTTCATTGTATTTGCATGTTTTCTTAAAACAAATACTCAAGCGCGGTCTAGTTTGTTCTCGACAACCATTTTCAGGTCTTGCCATAGATTTTCATGACGATTTTAAGTCAAAACTTAGGTTATTGTCCTGCTGAAAGGTGAATTTGTCTCCCTGTGTCTGTTGGAAAGCAGACTGAACCAGGTTTTCCTCTAGGATTTTGCCTGAATGACAAGCATGCCCATAACATGATGCAGCCACCACCATGCTTGACAAATATGAAGAGTGGTAGTAAGTTACGTGTTGTGTTGGATTTGCCAGAAGAATAACGCTTTTGTATTCAGGATAAAAAGTATCATCTGTCACTCCAGTGTCTAATGCCTAAATTGTAGTTATTTCGCCATTATGGCCTATTTATTGCCTTAAATAAAGTATTTGGCCTTGTGTTTTAGGTTATTGTCCTTTTTTTGTTTTCTCTGTTAGAGCTTTTTATATTATTTTTATATTTAGTATTGTATATCGATTGGAGCTGTTTTAAAGTCAACATTGGCCTAATGCTGAAATCCCTGAGCAGTTTCCTTCCTCTCCGGCAACTGAGTTAGGAAGGACGCCTGTATCTTTGTAGTGACTGCTTGTATTGATACACCATCCAAAGTGTAATTAATAACTTCACAATGCTCAAAGGGATATTCAATGTCTGCTTTTTTTGTGTTTTTTTTTACCCATCGACCAATAGGTGTTCTACCTTGCGAGGAATTGGAAAACCTCCCTGGTCTTTGTCATTAAATCTGTGCTTGAAATTCACTGCTCGACTGAAGTACCTGACAGATAATTGCATGTGTGAGGTAGAAAGATGGGGTAGTCATTTAAAAAAAATCATGTTAAACACTATTATTGAACACAGTGTGAGTCCACAATATTTATTACGTAACTTGTTTGGCAAATTTTTACACAATTTTTTTAAATTAAAATTTTAATTAATTAATTATTTTACACCTGAAATTAAATTTTTACACAGATTTTTTAAATTAAGGCTTCCCATAACAAAAAGGTTGAAAACTTATTGCCTGAAAACATTTCAGCTTTTTCATATGAATTAGTTTATAAACATTTCTACAAACATAATTCCACTTTGACATTATGGGGTATAGTGTGTAGGCCAGTGACCACACATCTACATTTTATCCATTCTAAATTCATTCAGGCTTTAACATCTTATTGGTTTTTATTGTTGTTTTTATTGTTGTTATTATTGTTGTTTTTATTGTTGTTTTTATTGTTGTTTTTATTGTTGTTTTTATTGTTGTTTTTATTGTTGTTTTTATTGTTGTTTTTATTGTTGTTT
Organism: Oncorhynchus kisutch; assembly: GCF_002021735.2. Lineage (NCBI taxonomy): Eukaryota > Metazoa > Chordata > Actinopteri > Salmoniformes > Salmonidae > Oncorhynchus > Oncorhynchus kisutch. The sequence continues at coordinate 45,029,921 of NC_034194.2, forward strand.
TTATTTGTATAGTTTATTAATTCGACCATTTTAAAAACCGGAAACACATAAACTTGAAAAAGACCTACATGCACATGAGTTAAACCAGGGAAGATAACACACAGTCTGGGAGTGATTTCCATTGTTACACCATGGATGATAAGACACAGTACAGTCTGGGACTGATTTCCATTGTTACATCATGGAGGATACGACACAGTAAAGTCTGGGACTGATTTCCATTGTTACACCATGGATGATAAGACACAGTACAGTCTGGGACTGATTTCCATTGTTACACCATGGAGGATAAGACACAGTAAAGTCTGGGACTGATTTCCATTGTTACACCATGGAGGATAAGACACAGTAAAGTCTGGGACTGATTTCCATTGTTACATCATGGAGGATAAGACACAGTAAAGTCTGGGACTGATTTCCATTGTTACACCATGGAGGATAAGACACAGTACAGTCTGGGACTGATTTCCATTGCTAAACCATGGAGGATAAGACACAGTACAGTCTGGGACTGATTTCCATTGTTACACCATGGAGGATAAGACACAGTACAGTCTGGGACTGATTTCCATTGTTACACCATGGAGGATAAGACACAGTACAGTCTGGGAGTGATTTCCATTGTTACACCATGGATGATAAGACACAGTACAGTCTGGGACTGATTTCCATTGTTACACCATGGAGGATAAGACACAGTACAGTCTGGGAGTGATTTCCATTGTTACACCATGGATGATAAGACACAGTACAGTCTGGGACTGATTTCCATTGTTACACCATGGAGGATAAGACACAGTAAAGTCTGGGACTGATTTCCATCGATAAAACATGGAGGATAAGACACAGTACAGTCTGGGACTGATTTCCATTGTTACACCATGGAGGATAAGACACAGTACAGTCTGGGAGTGATTTCCATTGTTACACCATGGATGATAAGACACAGTACAGTCTGGGACTGATTTCCATTGTTAAATCATGGAGGATAAGACACAGTACAGTCTGGGACTGATTTCCATTGTTACACCATGGAGGATAAGACACAGTAAAGTCTGGGACTGATTTCCATTGTTACACCATGGAGGATAAGACACAGTAAAGTCTGGGACTGATTTCCATTGTTACATCATGGAGGATAAGACACAGTAAAGTCTGGGACTGATTTCCATTGTTACACCATGGAGGATAAGACACAGTAAAGTCTGGGACTGATTTCCATTGTTACACCATGGAGGATAAGACACAGTACAGTCTGGGACTGATTTCCATTGTTACACCATGGAGGATAAGACACAGTACAGTCTGGGACTGATTTCCATTGCTAAACCATGGAGGATAAGACACAGTACAGTCTGGGACTGATTTCCATCGATAAAACATGGAGGATAAGACACAGTACAGTCTGGGACTGATTTCCATTGTTACATCATGGAGGATACGACACAGTAAAGTCTGGGACTGATTTCCATTGTTACATCATGGAGGATAAGACACAGTAAAGTCTGGGACTGATTTCCATTGTTACACCATGGAGGATAAGACACAGTAAAGTCTGGGACTGATTTCCATTGTTACACCATGGAGGATAAGACACAGTACAGTCTGGGACTGATTTCCATTGTTACACCATGGAGGATAAGACACAGTACAGTCTGGGACTGATTTCCATTGCTAAACCATGGAGGATAAGACACAGTACAGTCTGGGACTGATTTCCATTGTTACATCATGGAGGATACGACACAGTAAAGTCTGGGACTGATTTCCATTGTTACACCATGGAGGATAAGACACAGTAAAGTCTGGGACTGATTTCCATTGTTACACCATGGAGGATAAGACACAGTAAAGTCAGGGACTGATTTCCATTGTTACACCATGGAGGATAAGACACAGTAAAGTCTGGGACTGATTTCCATCGTTAAACCATGGAGGATAAGACACAGTACAGTCTGGGACTGATTTCCATTGTTACATCATGGAGGATACGACACAGTAAAGTCTGGGACTGATTTCCATTGTTACATCATGGAGGATATGACACAGTAAAGTCTGGGACTGATTTCCATTGTTACATCATGGAGGATAAGACACAGTAAAGTCTGGGACTGATTTCCATTGTTACACCATGGAGGATAAGACACAGTAAAGTCTGGGACTGATTTCCATTGTTACACCATGGATGATAAGACACAGTAAAGTCTGGGACTTATTTCCATTGTTAAATCATGGAGGATAAGACACAGTACAGTCTGGGACTGATTTCCATTGTTACACCATGGAGGATAAGACACAGTAAAGTCTGGGACTGATTTCCATCGTTAAACCATGGAGGATAAGACACAGTACAGTCTGGGACTGATTTCCATTGTTAAATCATGGAGGATAAGACACAGTACAGTCTGGGACTGATTTCCATTGTTACACCATGGAGGATAAGACACAGTAAAGTCTGGGACTGATTTCCATTGTTACACCATGGAGGATAAGACACAGTAAAGTCTGGGACGGATTTCCATCGTTAAACCATGGAGGATAAGACACAGTACAGTCTGGGACTGATTTCCATTGTTACACCATGGAGGATAAGACACAGTAAAGTCTGGGACTGATTTCCATTGTTACACCATGGAGGATAAGACACAGTAAAGTCTGGGACTGATTTCCATTGTTACACCATGGAGGATAAGACACAGTACAGTCTGGGACTGATTTCCATTGTCGTCCTGTTGAGACAAGATGGCTGGACAAGATCCAACACAGGTAAACACAGGATGGCATTGAGTTAATAACATAAAAACAAAGAAGCAGAACATCCCATGTCATCATTGCAGTTACATCATAAGGGTGGTTCCTATTGGCACAGAGGACACCAAACCGTTTTTTATTTCACTTGATTTTTATATACAGTAGAAAAACAACAAGATATAACCCTAATATAACATGTCCTCATTGTGCTGTTGTAGGAAAACAACTAAGATCATGCAAAAGGATCCAGAGGTGCATTCTGGTTCCGTTGGATTGATTTCCGGTATTCTGAAGTTCTATTCTGTAGAGTTCTAAGTGTTCTGGGAACATTTCCGTGACCTTTGTCTTTGCCTGTCATAAGTATGCCAAGCAGACGCTCCAGAACACTTCGGAACGTCCAGCATAAAACCCAAACATTCCCTGAAAACAACATACGTTTTTGGGGCCTGGTTTTCCATGGACACACGACCTCTCTCCCCTCTCTTTACGAAAGACAATATGGAGCGATGCTTACTCAGAGCCAACACTGTGTACCAAATGGCACTCTAATCCCTATTTCCTGGTCTAAAGTAGTGCACTGCATTGGGAATAGGGTGCCATTTTGGACACATATAGTATTTTAGCTCACTTTGGCAGGTGAGGAAGCAGAGCTACCAATTCCCGTTGATTAAACCCCTCTCTGCTATCCTGCTATCCTGCTGTCCTGCTATCCTACTATCCTACTATCCTGCTATCCTGCTGTCCTACTATCCTGCTGTCCTACTATCCTACTATCCTACTATCCTGCTATCCTGCTGTCCTACTATCCTGCTGTCCTACTATCCTACTATCCTGCTATCCTGCTGTCCTACTATCCTACTATCCTGCTATCCTGCTGTCCTACTATCCTACTATCCTACTATCCTGCTATCCTGCTGTCCTACTATCCTACTATCCTACTATCCTGCTATCCTGCTGTCCTACTATCCTACTATCCTACTCTCCTGCTATCCTGCTGTCCTACTATCCTGCTGTCCTACTATCCTACTATCCTGCTATCCTGCTGTCCTACTATCCTACTATCCTGCTATCCTGCTGTCCTACTATCCTACTATCCTACTATCCTACTATCCTGCTATCCTGCTGTCCTACTATCCTACTATCCTGCTATCCTGCTGTCCTACTATCCTACTATCCTGCTATCCTGCTGTCCTACTATCCTACTATCCTACTATCCTGCTATCCTGCTGTCCTACTATCCTGCTATCCTGCTATCCTGCTATCCTGCTGTCCTACTATCCTACTATCCTGCTATCCTGCTGTCCTACTATCCTACTATCCTGCTGTCCTGCTGTCCTACTATCCTACTATCCTGCTATCCTGCTGTCCTACTATCCTGCTGTCCTACTATCCTACTATCCTACTATCCTGCTGTCCTGCTGTCCTACTATCCTGCTGTCCTGCTATCCTGCTATCCTGCTATCCTACTATCCTACTATCCTGCTATCTTGCTGTCCTGCTATCCTACTATCCTACTATCCTGCTGTCCTGCTGTCCTACTATCCTGCTGTCCTGCTATCCTACTATCCTGCTGTCCTACTATCCTGCTGTCCTACTATCCTGCTGTCCTGCTGTCCTGCTGTCCTGCTGTCCTGCTGTCCTGCTGTCCTGCTATCCTGCTATCCTTGTCAACAGCAGGTCAGACACGTTTCAAACTGAACTACCAGGCCTGGTATGTCTCAGCACCTCTTCGCTGGCTGACTTTTACACACACGCACACGAACACACACACACACGCACACGCACCCGCACACACACGCACACGCACACACACGCACACGTGCACGCACACGCACACACACACAGAAGAAGTGAGGGTGATGCACGGAATATTTACCTTCAGAAACATCTCCATCCAGAGATAGAAACTCAAGTCTGAGAATCGGACTCGAGTCGCACTTAAGTCGCAAAGAAAATGACTTGAGACTTGACTTGGACTCTAGATGAGAGACTCCGGAACAACGCAAGTCAGTACTGGGCTAAGTTTTTGTTGTGCATTCTGTAAGATAACATGAAACAGGTGGCCATTACTGGCAGCCAGAAAGCAGTTTAATACAGAGGGCTGAAAAGTGTTCTAGAACGTCTGTGTTCCTCAAAAGAATATGCAGACAAGAACGAATCTATTTCAATGGGAGGATAGTGGTTACTCATGTTTGCACTATGTCCTTATTTGATTGAGAGGACATTGTGTATGATATTTATTGCTATATAGATCGGAAACATTAAAACGTAAGCAAAAGTTAAGCTATCGGTTATCTTAAGTAAAGCTTAGCAGTCGTTTATCATAGTATGGGAAATCATGTCATATTGAAATAATATTCTGTAAATTATATAATTATGACAGTGTTTGGCAACTAACTTTAAATGTATGACGTTGTCCCCCCCCCCAAAATAAACATCTCAGGAAATAATTGACTTCAAATAATTTACAAGGTTTATAGACCCACAGCGGGCAGAAAGCCATTGCCAAAAGGGACTTGAGTCTTGACAAAGATTTTGTGAACATCCTTGTCTCCATCTATCAGCTATTTAAGTATTTACCTTCAGAAACATCTCCATTGTTCAACTGTGAGGAGGAGTAAAACAAGGTTGTCCACTGTCGACACATCTATTTATAATGGAAATTTTATTAAAATCAGATCCAACAATAATATAGAGGGGCTAGAAATACAGGCCTTAAAGACAGAAGTTTACGTACACCTTAGTCAAATACCATTAAACTCAGTTTTTCACAATTCCTGACATTTAATCCTTGTAAAAATTCCCTGTCTCAGGTCAGTTAGGATCACCACTTTATTTTAAGAATGTAAAATGTCAGTATAATAGTAGAGAGAATGATTTATTTCAGCTTCTATTTCTTACATCACATTCCCAGTGGGTCAGAAGTTTACGTACACTCAATTAGTATTTGATAGCATTGCCTTTAAATAGTTTAACTCGGTTCAAATGTTTCGGGTAGCTTTCCACAAGCTTGGGTGAATTTTGGC